>NC_056739.1:1798559211-1798754211 GCF_019279795.1 Protopterus annectens
TTTAACCTTCCCCACTTGTATACTCATCTTCATTTACCAGTCATAACAAATATGCTAAAACTCATTTCAATTCACGCATCCTGTTCACTAGACGGTCTGAAACATTTATAACTTCTTGCACTTATATAACATTCACCACTGAATTTTTGAAAAAAAAAACTCATGGTTTAATTTGCATGCAGTCACACCACTGATTTAGAGATAATAACACACATCAATGAGAAGAGATGTGTATTAATCATGACAAATGCTTACAAGTAAAATCCAATATGTTTACCTGATTTGCTGTGAATTGCCAATTTGCTGCTCAGTGTCAGAACGTCTTTACAACTCACTAAACACACTAGAATGTTCAGCACTTATGACATAAACACACCTTCTATGACATCTCCACATGCTGTCATCAGCCTTGCAGGAAGCCCCGCCCACAATTTATGAATAGCATCCAGTTCTGAGCACCTATGGCAGACATTAGTAAGGTGCTGTGGTCTGTGGGCTGAACCTGAAACATGCAAACTGTGCCCCAGCTCGGCCTCCTTTCCACATGTTCTTGCACCTCATTTTAGAAAAAGAATGAAAAAAAAAAATAAATATTTATTTTTTATTTTATTTATTTATTTATCATTTGTTGACCGGGAAAGTTCAACTAGGTTCCACAGAGCCTGTTTTCAGTGGAGGCCCGGGGAGAAATGCTCCAGATGCATGTCTTTGGAATGTGGGAGGAAACCGGAGTACCCGGAGGAAACCCACGCGAACACAGGGAGAGCATGCAAACTCCACACAGAACCCAGCCGAGAATCGAACCGGAGAACCTCTTGCTGTGAGGCGTTAACCACTGCACCACTGTGCCGCCCATAATCCCGTAATCCAAATATACTTGTTTCTTATTTAACAGTTACATACCTAAGTGTCAAACAAATGAAAATCCTTAAAATGCCACATCCCATATAATGTTTACAAAACTAACCCACAATGGATGTTACAGGAGAACCAAAGTGCCACATATAGACTTCAGATACATATGAAGTACACAAAATAAAATATTATTAGTGAATAGTCTAGAATACCTTAATAGAAAAAGAACTAAAAATTCATATGAAGTGTAGAAAATAAAAAATGTAGATATACAAAATAAACTGCTCAGCAAAGGATGATACAGAAGAACTGACATATAGAGGTGCATTGCAGAGGCATTAGATGTTTTGTTAAAAACTTTAGGTAAAATTACATTACTAACATTTTAATAGCACTAGTTGTTTCGATGATAATAGGCTTTTGATGTAATTCACTCAGGCGTAGCAGATAATTTAAATAAACTGGGAATGAACCTCTGTCACATACTGGATGGGCAGCTGGTTAAGAGAAAGCATGCAGGAAATCAAAATAGTGGAAGTTACTGCCTTAAAGACACTAGTTACCAGTGGAGTCCCCCCAGAGCTCTGTGCTGTGATGTCTTCCATGTGATATCTACTTTTCTGAAGTAAAAGCTAATATGAATAGCCTCTGGCTGACTACATTTGCAGACGACTGCAAGCTAGGAGCAGTCTTTGAATCCCAAAATAAATTATCCATCCTGCAGGAAGGTATTGTCCCAAATAAATAATTGGTGCTACAAGTGCATTGTTGCCTCATTTGGGAGGTCATTTAGCGTTGAGAACTGCCAGATTGACAATAGGCACTTGAGTCGTCCCAGTTTGGGATTTGGAACTTATGCGGAGTGACCTAACTTTTGACCAACATGTATCCATTGTTGTAGGAAAGACCTTCTGTATTGCGCAGCTTATAAACAAAGGGATTGTGTCTAAATCTAGGGATGCCATTGACCCCTTTACTCAGCCCTCATTAGGCCAGTCATTGAGTATAATGCCCCACTTGGCATGCATCTGTCAAGGCTCACACAACTGGAACATCCACAGATATACTGTAAAAGGATACAAGACCTAAACATCCTGTTCTATATCGATGGGTTCAAGTCCCTGACCCCTGTACTCAGTGACCTACAGACTGCTAAGAGGTTACCTGTATCTTCCATACAAGGCATCCTCCGACCCAGTGCTGATGGGTTTACTACACATCAGCAAGTGAAATGGTATCAGAAATGCTCAGTATAGGGATCTAAATCTCTTTTTCAACATCAGCAGAATGGTTTTGGGGGGATAGGTGTATCTTGCAGAATACATTGCTGCTGTGAAACAGCATAAAACAAAGTTCATCCTTCTCCATATTCAAGCACAACCTTGATCTGTGAATGAGAAACCTAGAATGTACCTGAGGACCGACTCCTGTACTACTAAAAGGAAAAGACAGCTCCTAAATGCTTTATCCCATGCATGGTGTGATCCCAGTTATTCTAATTAGGGGTGTATAATTGTCAACCATGGGAAGGGTAAGGCCAATCTGTAACCAAATGAGATAGGTTAAGTTGAATATAAAAAGGGAAACTGGCTAGGCTGGAAATGGAAAAACTCAGCTGAGAAAACAAACTGAAAATAAGAAACTGTAAATAAGAAAAAGACGGTAGCCAGGAGTACAGCACATCTCGGTTTTTAATTTTTAGTGAGTGCTTTCATTAATGAAGTGTTCATTTCTTCATATCTGAAGTACCTAATACTTCATTATCGAAAGCGGTCATCCAAAATTAAAAACAGGCGTGCTGTGTTCCCTGGCTAGCAAGGCTGAAAATGGCCCGTAAGTGCAGCTATCCTAGTACTTGCCTATCAATGTATGTATAATAAATTGAGTTTTAGTGTAGTTCCCTGGCTTCAATTATGACTTCATTCTTCTGGACCTTGGATATTGTATTTTGTATCAAACAAGTGAAAACGTGTTTTTTTTTAATGTATTAGCTAGCCTCTTTGCTTAAAATTGGCACCACCTTCAAATAGTTTTTATGTACAATGTAATCACTCTTTGCTGTCGTCACACACTATCATTTATGCATTTAAGCAGCTATGGGCATTCAGTTGTGGCTGCTTAAATGCAGAAAGTAAATTTTTGTACCTTCAGGGAGGGACTGATTCTCGTTTCTTCAGAGCTACTGGTCAAACCTGCTAAATTTCTCATACCCGGGGCAAACTGCTTCTTCACTCCTCACTAGCTACTGAGTCTGTGCATTTCTTTCAGCTTTTAGTAGATGTCTGGGTGCTCTAAAATCATCTGCTGGGTTTGTTTTCTGCTGTGGAATGGTTGAAATGACTATTACTTCTGCATAATGTGCCTCTCCAGCTCTGCCATGATATTGCAAAATCCTGGTTTGTATATCAGATTGTGATCTCAGTTGAGATCATCCAGAGATGTTTTTCAGTGAATATGTTTATAGTGGCCAATAAATGATTATCAGAAATAGATAATCTATGTGAGGTATATATAAAAAGGATTCCCAGATTACTTGTCTGTGACAGTCAAATTATTCCTAGTAAACAACATAATTAAGAACACTTTTGCTAGATTTCCTGTACATCTGCTTGGTTATAGGATGCACATGCCCAGTACAGTAAAATGTAACTGTAGTCTATTCTGGATTTTACTTTTATTTGTGTATTTTTAACTAGGGTAAAACACTGACTTGTGTGCATTTTTTAGACGTAGCTGGATAGCACTGCATATTTAATTGAAATGTTTAGAGCCACAGAGTAGTTGCATGAAGTCTGAGAAATATCATACCCTGGACTTCATTTCTTTTTTATTATGCACTGCTAAGTAATTACTTATTTTGTATATTTCCGATGCATTTGTATTTTACTTTAGTTCTTGTGTGATTTATTTTGTAAATCTGATATAAATTTTCTTTTATGTACTTCGGATGTTTTGGACTAACTGTTGTTGCTTTGCTTTATCTAAAGACGAGTGCTACCTTTTCTGGACCTTCATATATTAGGCACATTTTATTTATTTGTTACTCTCTTGCTTGCTGTCATTTACTGGGAAAGTTGGAGAAAATCCAGAAAACACAGCAGCAGCTCTGGAGAAAAGCTCCATCTTATGTACATTTGAATGACCTAATTGTGAAATATACTATAACACTTAGGATTATGTAACTTAACAAATGATCACCACATTACATACATTATGTAGTATACACAAAAGTACTTGCAAGGTGTTGCAATAAATTGCAAAAGCTGCCAAGTGGTGAATCACAAAGAAAACTTCCTTTTATTGCCAGAAATACAGGCTTAAACGCTTTCGGCCATGAAAATGTCCATCAGAAACACTGATAATGGCAAACTCTTAAATATCCTTCATTAACAAAAAAATACTATTCAATTAACCAATCAATATATTTTATACAAATAACATGAATAGCAAACTAAAAACACTATTAGGAGACACTTATAGAAAATGCAATTCTTCTTGCATTTATTATATTTTGCTTTTCTACGTAAAACAACTTTATAATTCACCCCACTATTAAGACCAGGTTTGTTATAAGCATTGAGGATAATCTGCCATTTAAGCTCTTTATATTCAAGCTCTCCAGGAAGAGGTTCTCCCGTTCGATTCTCGGCTGTGCTTGGGAGTGCCTTGTGTGTGGAGTCTGCATGTCCTCCCTGCGGTTGGGTAGCGTTTGAAAGCCATGCATGCGTAAATGTGCGTGCCTTCGTTGAAGGTTGGGCGTCGAGCTGGCACCTCAGCGTTTCGTCAAAATCTACTGCCAATCATTAGCGAACCGGAGTTCCGCTGTGGCGACCAACAGCAACAACATATTCAAGTTCTCCTTATTTCCCCCATTGAAATCAGGAGAAACAGTCTATTACTGAAAACAAAAACTTTGGACACTTGGGACATTCTAATGTATGTTTAAACAATGTATTATTGTAATCTTTCTTTTTTATTCCATAATGTTGTTGCGTCTTTCGGATTATCGCAGTTAGGGGTCGCTACAGCGGAACTCTGATCCGCTAATGTTTGGTAGGGGATTTTTACGTGCCGAGTTACCAGCCCTGACACACAACCTTCAACGAAGGCACGCCCATTCACGTATGCCTCCACACAGAAGACGCTCTAGCTGAGAATCGAACGCGACAACGTCTTACTGTGAGGCGACAATGCTACCGCAGCACCACAATGTTCATAAATTCTCCTTCTCCTAAGTGTACAAACCAACCCGTCCACCTGGCAAATATCTTCTCTCACATGGGCTAGCTCACCTCTGGAACTCTGTACCTTCATCTATCCATACTACCTCTAACCATTTTATGTTCAAACAATCTCTTCATTCACACCTACTTTCCCAGTGGGAATGCTCTTGCTCCCACCCTACTTAACTACACTGAACATCCCCATTTCCTCTTACTCCTGCTCACACCCTTGATTTCTCTCTCTCATTGTCCATAACTCCCACTTCCCTGTTTATTACTACTGAATATGTAAGAATACTCTACACTCTCATATGTTGAACTCTCTTTATGAAATAACTTTAGTAGAATTTTGAATTTATGTATAATCCCTTATAATCTGCCATCAGTTTTTTAACACTTACATTAATTGTAATTGTTGTGCATTGCATTTGTATTTGCCTACTGTGACTTTAACAATGTTTAATTATGTCTAATACCTACTGTAATCTATATTGTCTGGAGCTTTTCTCCCCAGGACTCCATTGAAAACGGGTTCATTTTGGCCCAATGGACTATCCTGGTAAACCAACTGCAAATAAATAAAATAAATAAATAAATTCTCAGTGATCTGTTGGTTTTTCCTATGTGGAAGGAATTGCATGCTAGGCACTTTGTCATGTGTCATCTAAAAGAAATCTCCTGCACGAAGACGAATGCACGGCTCAAACCAAAATACCAGCAAACCAAAAAATAGAGCCAGCATACTGTGACCTGAAAAAACTTTATTAATAAATAAACACGAAAAACAACAAAAAACAGACCGGTTTCGGCTGGACAATATCACAGCCTTCCTCAGTGTGAAACAAATCAATTGTTGTTGTTTAAATATACCCATCCCAGAGCTCATTGGTTCTTCCTAAAATTGTTCATTAAGAGCAGGTGGGAATAAACCCCCTAGTTTGACAATCCACTTCTTTTCTTTAGTACTTAATATCAAATGCCAACCTGTCTTGTTGGATCGATTCTCTTTTAGGCCGAGTGGTACAGTGGTTAAGATGTATGCTTTTCGGTCACAAGGTGCAAGGTTTGATTCTCACCCCTGGAAATAGTTTCTTCACTGTGTCACTGCTAGACAGAGGCACAGTATTCTAAATCTATTCTGTACACTTTTGTACCATTACATGGGGTGGCGAAAGCCACATCACTATGGCTAGGCTTATAAATGCCCCAGGCCAGATAGCCTAGTACTAAACTATGAAACTATAATATCAATAACCATAAAAGAAAATTTGGCAGTTTTTTGTACCAAATGGTGTTTATAAAGTGCATTATTAGCCTTTTTGTTCTTAATATTGCTAATATGTTCCGATATTCTTGGTCTGAATGGACGGGAAGTTTGTCCAATGTAGAATGAGCCACAAGTGCATGTGGCCAAATATACAAGCCAATCACTACTACAATTGGCAAAAAAATTTAGGTCATAAACCAGAGCATAATTTCTGCTTGAAAATTGTTTTGATTTACATACATAATCACAATTAGTGCAATGGCTGCAAGGAAAACCACCCGTCAAGGGTTCACCAGTCAGTGTGGTCTGTAAATATTGTAAGTGATTGTTCACATTACTATGTTTGTAGTGACTGAAACAGGAACTTAGATTTTTACCTTTGCGAAAAGAAAATAAACATCTGTCTGGTATAATGCTAGCCACCTCATGATCACATTGTAAGATGTTCTAGTGTCTGTGCACACTTTGGATCAAAGTATCCGAGTTCCTGGCATAGGTGGTTACAAACCTGATGGGTTGTGGTGCAGTAATTGTGTGATCTTTATAACTCAGTAATTCCTGTCTATCAAGTGCATTGACATAGCTACTGGCCTTCACCACATGTCCCATACTGTAGCCCCTGGATCTAAACCTGCTGGTCAAGTCCTTTCTCTGTTGCTGAAAAGAAGAATCGTGAGAACAAATCTGCTCTATTCTTATGAATTGTGATTTGGGAATGTTACGTGCAATATGTGGCGGGTGGAAACTGGAGGCATGGAGGACGGTGTTGTACTGGGGATACTTCCTTAATACTTCTGTACCTAATGTATGATCAGGTAGTCTGTTTATTAATGCATCCAAAAAAGTAATAGTATTCAAATCATAGTGTACAGTGAACTGTAAACCCCATATGTTGTTATTCAAATAAGATATAAAGTTGGTTAATTGTTGCTCCTCTCCCTTCCACACCATCCAACAATCGTCCAGATAACGTCTCCAGATATCAATATATTAAAGAAAAACATTGTTTTGGCAATCATAAATAATGTATTTTTCAACGTAGGCCATGAATAAATCCGCATAAATCGGGGAAAATGAAGCCCCCATTGCTGTGCCTTTTGTTTGCCAATAACAAGTATCTTGATAAAAGAAGACGTTGTTGGTTAGAACATGTTTTGCTAAACCAAACAGAAAAGAATTGAAATCTGGTTGATATAAACCCGCCACCTCAAGCCAATAAGCCAATGCATCCAGACCTGCTTGATGTGGAATGTTGGTGTATAAGCCACTTACATCAAGCATACACATGAGCCAACCAGGTTCAAGTTGAGTGTCTGAAATAATTTGTAAAAAATTGGTGGTGTCTTGCAAACATGATCGTACTACATATAACAAAGACTTCAGATGTTTAGTGAGGTATAAAGATAATGGTTCGGTAATGTACCCTTTCCCTGATACAATAGGTCTACCGGGTGGATTTACAGGGTCCTTATGAATTTTGGGTAGAAAATAGATGTATTGAGATGACGGATCTTGAATCATAAGCTGATGCATAATATCATTAGTAATGATAACTTCATTTGTAGCCCAAACCAAGAACTCCTCAATCTGTTTTTTAAACCTAAAAGTTGGATTAATGGGCATTTCCGAGTAATATCTCTGATCCAAAAGTTGTCTTTTGGCCTCATTATCATAATCACACCAATTTAGTAATACTACAGCCCCACCTTTGTCAGCAGAGATAATAACTATGTCTCTGTTGTTCTGTAGTTCCAGAATAGCTTGTTTCTCAGCTAAGGTAATGTTATTTGATTTACGTTTATCAGAGCTGGAAAAATGAAGGTATTTGAGAATGCTATTCTGGAACTGATGTACCATAGGATGCATAGGAGGAGCAAAACTTGATTTGTGATATACAAATTTGTCTTTACTGTAATTGCTATCTGTATTACCAAAATATAATTTCAGATTCAAATTCCTACTAAAAGACATCACATCTTGGGCCAATATGTCTTCAGGAACCATGAAACCCGGTATAAAAGTGAGACCTTTATTCAGAACTGACAGATGGATGGGTGACGAAACTAAACCAGACAAATTTAAAACATTCACATTTGTATTGACATTCAATTCTGCATTGCCATTTTCAATAGACTTTGTATGTTGTGTATGCCTTCTGTGTTTGCGCCCCCCACGCTGATATCTGGGCCTAAAGGGATTGGTCCAGCTGTCCTTTTGGGGGACGGTGAGCCTGATACTGCCTGCAACTCATTGTCAGTGCAGGATGAAATATCATCTGTCGATGAGTAGTGTCTGCACTCCGTTTCCTAAGAATGGGTCGGGGTCTCTTCCTTTTTGGAGTTTTTGTAGGATACGATGTAAATCTGACATGTTTCCTGGTATAAGAAAAAGGATTTGCACTTTGGTAGTCTGCTTGATCTCTTTGGAATTTTTTGAGTTTCCTAGTCCTAAGTTGTTCTTCTAAATTATTTAGGTCTGTTGCTACCTTATTGAGTTGTTTGTTGAAAAAGGATTCTCCTTCAAATGGTTTAACCTTACTAACCAGTTTGGTGACTGCATTTATTTCCCTGTCAATTGCCCGATCATGAAATTTAGATAAAGCTTCAACAAAAGCCATAGTGGCCTGTTGTTGTATTCTTGATCATTGACTGTTGAGTTCTTCATCAACTTCCCCCACATGGGGTTGTATACGTATTCTCAAACCTCTTGGAGTTATACTTTTGGCAATATACGCCTTAAACAGTTTAGAATGCCAAACATTTGATCTAAGAGATCTAAGATGTTTATGTAATTTTTCAAAAGCCATTGCACAGGTGGATTCAGGACCCAATTGGTCACTTGTACTCATGTTGTTCTGTGTAGAGGAACCCAGCCCAAATGCTCCCAGGTCCTCCCTATCAGCGGATAGACCAGTGATCAAGCTGGAGAGATCCATTATTCAAAAAGAACAAAAATTGTATAGTAAAAACAAAAAAGATTTTCTGTGGTGTGTTTAATACTGCTGACAATAACAGCCAAATACAAATAGCTACGTCAGCAAGAAAAGTCCCAATAACAAATGATGATACTGATAAAAGGACAATAACAGCTCAAAAAAAAAACAAATTGTAAATGTATTCAGGGCTGCGTCCTTTTGTAAATTATTAGGATGGATAATCTCGGTATTAAAATTACTGTGCAATAGAAAGTATTTGGCCAAAATTATAGATGGTCTAAATTCAATACTCCAAGAACAAGAAGGTTTTTGGTATATGTAGACGTCAAAAGCCAATGTACAGGATCCAATATCAGTAACTAGAGCAATAAAATTGACCTCAGGATAGTGAATGCAGTCAGAAAACCCAATATGGTGATAAAATTGTTAATGTAGAAGTATTCAGAGGACAGAAAATAGATGTGGTAGGATCCAAATACAGCTACTAATAAATACAATCGGAAGCTGGATGTTCACTGTTCTTGCCAAACCCGGCAGAGTATGACATGATGAAAAATAATAACCCCCACAATCTTATTGTATAAATAATCTAGTCCCCTGGTCAATAGACCTAAATATTACCAAAAAATACACAATATACTTATGTGTATACAAGTATGTCCTGTGCCTGAATGGTAAAAAATTGGGAATAGTCACATATACCAAATTACTCTAAATAGTATTCCCTATCTGGCTACCAGGAAACCTGTTCATGTAAACATATATACAAAATCAAATGTATAAATATGAAAACCAAACAATATTGACATTGGCTAAAATTGTATAGAAGAAAATTTGTTAATTAAGTATACTATTACTAGAGCCAAACCTATATGAACCACAAATTAGTCTGCTTGGTTGGATTCAGCATCACAATAGTTGACAAAACAATATAATCTGAAAAAGCAATCAACCTGATTATTCATTATTGTATTATTCTTAAAATTAGACACAAAGGTATATTGTACTGTAATATGCTATAACAATCCTAAAGAAAAAATCCTGTTGTATGTTGGTCTAATAAAAAGACTGACAAAAACTAACTATCACAACAACAACTGAATGAAGACAAAGCAAATCTTAAATAAATATAGATAACCAATTGGCACCAGTAACAAAAAGTCCGGACTCCTCATATCAAAATAAGTTGTCCACTATAGAATGAGTGAAGACACCAAAATATACTTCTGTGGAAAAAAAACGTCCAGAAGGGAATCCATACAGCCTCACTGATAAGATAGAACACAATCTCATGGATATGTCCCCATCAAAAGAAGGCCGATCGTCCCCCAGGCTGGTATAAATCAACGACAGGGTGTATTTTTCCAAAGAAGCACTTTGCCATGTATACCACAAATTCTGAACTGCATGTAAACCTACCTGGCACTGTAATGGTTTTTTCATAGGTACTTCGGCATAAGGTCCCTCTGCTATAAATCTGTACTCTTTGCAGTCTAAATACTTATACATACCCTTAACTCTACTATTACTGGGTGTACGTTTATTTTCTAGAATCTCTTTAAAATTCCTAGCCCTTTTATTAATATATATGGGTTGTTCTCCCACTGCAGCCTTAACTTCTTTAATTGCCACTAAAATTCTCCAATTCTTATTGATAATTTTTTTAATAGCTTCACTGTCCGCTGTAAAGATTAAGGGCATGGCCGCTTGCCAGTTCTTATCCTGCTTTACCCTTTCTTCTCCTTCCCTAGTCTCTTTTCTTGCACCTTCCAGTCCTAATAAATATCTCACTATCTTACTGGGATATCCCCTGTGCTTAAATCTCTCATGTAATGCTCCCACAGATCCATCTATTTTGCTATACATTGTGTTGGGCAACTAACCTGAATGTGTGAATATCCTTTGTGAATAGGGACACTCCTCCACCTTTAGTGTTTTGGTTTGGTGGCCGAAAAGTGTGGTAAGATTTGTAGCCTGGTATTGGAGGGGTACTCTTTCGAGCCTTGAACTAGGTTTCTATTATTGCACAGATATCGATGTTCTCCATTTTTATGAGTGCCTTGCGAGATTGCATTTTGAGGTTTAGACTTTTAGCATTGAGTAGCATTACCTTCAGATTTTGCATGCTTATATCTGTTACAATGGTGGTTTTGTCCTTTGAACCTTGCCTAAAAAAGGGAGTTAGTGAACCAATTTTTAGCTAAGATTGTAGTTTATTTAGGTTAGCCTTACGAAGATTAGTTATAATAGGGAAAGCATAGAGGAGGGTAGATAAGAGATATGTCCTTGCAATTATGGTTTTAGTATGTTTAGTGAGGAATTGTTTGTTACGATAGAGGTGGCCTAGTTTATTTGTGTACTTTCTTGATACTTTGGGATATGTGGATGTCAAATCTGAGGTGGTTGTCAGTTTGAACACCTTATAGTTTTGTGTGGGTGGTTGGGGTGATCATAGTTTTATTGTTGGACATTATAAGATAAATGTTATCACAGGAGGGGAGATCTACATGGGCTGAAAAGTAGTAGTTTTGTTTGGGTTGAGAATAAGGTGGGAGTTAGTGAACCAATTTTCAGCTAATGTAAAACGGTTTTGGGTTAGGGAGTGAAGGTCATCTAAGGTAGACGCAATGCACATAAGGGTGGTATCATCAGCGTATTGTACTACTAATGCATTAGGTGTGGAGCTGGTTGGTAAATAATGAGAAAAGTAGTGGGCCAAGGATAGATCCTTGAGGAACCCCTAAGAATACTGGTAGATAAGCAGACACTTGGTTTTGCCATTAGACTGCTTGCTGTTGTCCTGATAGGTAGCTTTTAAACAATAATATTACTGATATTAAGGGTTCATAGGTGTGTACTAGGCTAATGGCCTTAAAGCCTTTACAAGCCTAGCCCATAGGATTACCCTGGCATCGTGCCACCCGACCTTCGTTCCTAGTGCCTCTGTCGAGTAGAGCCACTAGAGTGATCCCCGGGGTGAATTTTCTATTTCCCATCCACTCATTAAGATTCCTGTTGGAAGAGGACCAGTGAGATGCTCTGCTTGACAGGTATGGGAAGTCTGCTCCACAGCATGGGCAGTTTCTGGGTTATGAACCTGTCCCTCCAGCATGTTCTGTTGATTGTGGTAATTTGGTTGAGGTCTGTGGAGCATGTGGTGCCGAGGGATTGGGATTTCTTTAGCTGTAGCATTTCTAACAGAGCTGGGTCAGACATGGCTTTGTAAGTCAAGCAGAGATTGCTCTAAGTAGGCGATATGAGACACAGAATAGTTGGAGTTTTTTGAGTCTGTCCATATAGGACAAATATTTAAGGCCTAGAATCCTTTCTGTGAGGTAGTTTTGTGGCCTCTCCAGTTGCAGGTGTCTAGTGAGGTACATGCCAAATGGGGCATTGTACTTGATGATTGGTTTAATGAGGGAAGAGTAGAGAGAGACAGACCTCTTTCTCCCTGGATGCAAAACCCTTAATAATGAGATGTGCCACATAGAAGGACTTTCTGACCATAGTGGCAATGTGGTGGTGGTCAAAAGAGAGGTTGTTGTCAACCTGTGTTCGTAGATCTGTTATAACGCCTTCTGTGTTCGGTGGACTACCATTGATGTGGTAATTCAAGGGAACCGGGTTTTTCCCAAGGGGAATGACGACACAGCTGGACTAAGAAGCATATTATGGCTGACCATATTTAAAGCCTTAGATAGATCCAGAAATACAGTCGAAACATATTTCCCACTATTTCTGTGCTGGCTGAATGTTGGTAAAGGGCAGTAATGCTGTGGTGATACTATGCAAGAGTCTGAAGCCATGCTGAGATTTAGATAATAGATAGTTATTTAGGAGGTAGTGCATCAGTTGAGTGTGAATGACTTTCTAATATTTTTGATAATGGTGATAGAATTACAATGGGCCGGTAGTTATTGAGTTCTACGGAGTTGCCTCCTTTGTGCAGTGGAATTATGTCGGAGGTTTTCCAGATAGACTGCACCTTGCCCTCTGCTGTGGATCTATTAATGAGGATGGCAACAAGATAGTCAGTGGCCTCTGTGGCTGTCTGAAGGAAATCTGCTGGAAGATTGTTAGCTAGAGTTTGAATTTATGGAGGAGTTTTGAAATTTATTTTGATAGACACTGGATGCAAGTTAAAGTTGGGGGAATTATCCTGATCGTTAGTGTTAATTTGGTTGGGTGCTAGGATAGGATAATCAGCCATAATTAGGATATCTGCAGTGGCATGAACTGTTTTTGTGAAATGTGTATTAAAGTGTGTGGGTATGTTGTCCTGGTTGTAGTTACTGGTGTTGGTGTAGAGGTTTTTCCTGGTGTAATTATAGAGCTTATTGTGGTCCAGAATGTTTGTGGGCTGTGAGCAAATTTTTCATGTATGTTTTGATAGAATGCAATTTTTATCTAGTTTGATTAGTTTCTTGGCTTTATTCTGGAGTTCTAGGTATTTTTCTTTTGAGGTTTGGGTTTTGTTTTTGTGAAATTGTATCCAAGCTTTATCCCTGTCTTTGAGAATGGATTTAGTTTCTTTAGTTAGCCACTGGGCGTTTGTTTTTATTCTAATGGTTCTGGTGGGTGCATGGAGGTTTAACATTTGTAAGAAGATTGGGTTAAAGTAGTGGACTGCTTCATCGAGAGAGAGTTGTCAGTGGTTTCCAATTGCAACATTTTAGAGAAGAGAAAAAATTATTAATAAAGTTCTTTTTGTTCCTAGCAACTCTGAAGGATGTTTGACATAAATGGTGAGTTCTGGATCTTAGCAGGTAGGTTGGCTGGTGGTCACTCAGACTGTCTGGAAGGCAGCCTGATTGGGATGAAAGGGAGGGATTAAATGTAAGAATCCAATCCAGCGTGGACTGGCGTTTGGATGTTTTGTCTGTTCTGTTGGGGGATAAGATCAGTTGGGTAAACCCATGGAGGTTAATGTTGGTAGAAGAGTTGTGGCCAGTGCAGTTGAGCCAGTCTATTTTAAAATAAAGTAAATGTTAAAGGTAAGTGAACATTTTTTATATTTGTAAAGATACTCATTCATATTGTGATGAATTAATGTGTGAAAGTAATTTTTAGGAGGAAGAGCAAATAAGTTGAAACTGTGTATTTAGTGTACTTCTGTTACAGTATTTTACAGTTTAAAGTGGGGTAATTCTTTATACTACATATTTCATTTTACTGGTTGCCAGTTTTTAGTGCACTTTGTGTAAGCAGTTATTTCAGTGAGTGATGGAGGTTTTTATGCCTTTTAAACTTGTTTTACTTCAGGTCTATTTAATGAATGTTAGGTTGGGTAATTTCTTTCAGAGGGGATTAATTTGTGCAAAATGTTTTACTTATTTGACATGCAGTCATTCTGTTTCACATTTGATGAATTTTGGACAAGTATTTGGTTTATTTTTATTGCTATATGAGATTTGATTTGTGTGTATATTTGTGTGATATATGTGTTGAGCATGCATGTGCAAGAATTTGAGTTGCTTCCTGAATCTCCGTTGTAGAATTTTAGTTGATTCTGTTAAGGTATTTAAAATATACTGTCATATTTTAAAGAGACTGCATCAACGATTCTGTGTTTAGAAAATATTATTTTTGTATCAGCAGTTCATAACCCCTCTTCTAAACATAACATATATGCATTTCATTCCTTCTTTTTGTTTTTCTTCAAAGGGTTCATAGGAATTTCAAAGTAGTTGTATCTTATGACAATTTATACCCTGCCAGTATCCACTGTTTGGTCATATCCCCTTTCTCTAAGAGGAGTCAAGCCTGGAATTAATTCTGGGTACCCATTTGATAATCTAGGAATTGTTAGAGGAATGCAAGTGTATCACCCTACTTAATCTGCAAGGGCAGTCTTTTCCAGAGGTGGAGGAGGCACTGTGCGATGAGTCTGGCTCAGTCAGATTTTATTTTTCTGCTGTTGAAGATTTAAGTTGCAGATGTTCTTCGTCTTCCCTTGCTGCAGTCCTGACTATTGGGGTATAGTCCGCGTCCCAGTCGGCCCGAATACCAGAGTATAAGGCTGACGTCGGTCATGGCGCCTTAGACTGGCGTCAGTACGTCAGGGTACTAATGCGCATGACCGACGTCATTTCCTCAGTCTTTTTTGCCGCATGGTCCGATGCAGAAGCAATTTTGCGAGTGCAGGTTGGCGTTCTGAGATTTTCCGAAACCGGAGTTTCAGACCGAGTACAGAGTTGGCTAAGTAACCCGTTGGAACATTTTGGTTTTCTTGCCTCAGTATATTACCGGATGTCAGAAAAAGTGAATAACTGTATTTCTTGTGGGAAGCAGATACCGCATAGGGATTATCATACTTTGTGTATACCTTGTTTAGGGCCTGAACACGACGTTGTTGGTTGCCGCTCTTGTGCTAGATTTAATAAGCGCACTATTAAGAGGAGGCTTGATTGTGCTAGGTTAGTGTTTGGGAAGCGTTGCAATTATACTATGCCGTCGGATGCTCCGGCGCCTGCTTCATCTAAGAAGCGCAAGGACAAAACAGTGAAGTCTAGGGGTGAGGAACCGGCAGTCCCGGACGTCGGTCCTTTAGAAGGCTCAGGGGAGCCAGAGGTTTTGCCAGGAGTCTCTATGGAGTCTCAGGCAGATACTTTACTGTTACAGGATGTGCCCTCTCAGGAAGTAGGCCAGGCTGAGGGGCTTCTCAGGTAACTGTTCTTCCCTCTCTTCCCAAGGTAGTTAGGGCCTCTCCTTCTGTTTCCAGAGCTTCTTTTAGAGGAAGGCCAAGTTCAGCTTCTGTAGGGGCTTCTCCTAGCATTTCGGGCTCTGTGCCTAAGAAACATATGCTTAAAATGGCTGAAGATTTGATTACTCTGATTAGAGGTTCTATGCCCCACCTGATAAGAGGCCTAGGGTGGAACAGGAGTTTGATAGTTTTGAACAGTGTTCACAGGCTTCAGAGTCTTCTGTGGAAGACTTGCAAGAGTTTCCTGCTTATTCTGATTCTGATGTGGATGATTCCACTCCTTCAGCTTCTCCTCCTGAGGATTTTTCATTTTCAGAGACTCTTCACTCCATGAGGGAGCACTTTAAATGGGAAGGCCAAGATTACTCTGACTCCAGAAAAGGCTTAGGGAATTCTTGTTTTGCCTCAGCATAGGCCCTTAGCTATTCCTCCTGTGTTGAATGTGGTGGAGGATGTTTTTGCAGAGGCTTCTCTGAACCCTGATTCCTTGCCTCCTGCTCCTGTTAAGCCTGATAGGTATTATAGGGTGCCCAAGCTCATAAGTATTTGTTTAAGAGTCCCAGGGCGGACCCAGAAACTGTTTCTCAGGGGCCTAAAGGTGTTAAAGCTTCTGTTGTTAAAAATCCTGTACCCTCTGATAAAGAGGCAAGGGCTTTGGATAGGTGGGGTAAGAAAGTATATACTTCTTCCACTCTAGCCATGAGGGCGTTGAATTGTCAATTTCATATGCTGAAATATCAGAATTATCTCCTTTCACAATTGAAATCTAAGGTGGATGCTTTGGCGGAAGGTATTGAGTGTAAAGAATTGCTGGATTTGGTTCATGTGTCTGAACAAGTGGGTAAGCATTCTTTGCAGTGTGGTTTTGATGCTGTTCAGGCCTCCTCGAGGGTGGCTGCTACTAGTTCTGTTCTTCGCAGACATGCATGGTTGAAGGATCAGAATTTAGCTGAGCATGTTAAGACCAGGATTTTGGATGCTCCTTTACAGTCTGATGTGTTGTTTGGACCGCCTGTGGAAGCAGTTTTAAAGAAAATGGAGGACAAAGCTAAGTCTATGCAGACTGTTAAAGATTTTTTGCAGGTGCAACCTCCGAAGTTTAGTAGAAATTGGCCTGCTAAAGGGTGGACATATCCTGCTTATGGTTCCCAGTCTAGGGGTAGATCTAGACGTGGTAGGGGCAGGGCTCAAGGTTCGTTTAGGCCTAGATCAGACAGTTCACCTGCTCAGACTTCTGGTGAGGGCAGGGGTCAGTCCTTTCGTAAGCAGAACCAATGACCTGCCTTTTCAGCTGCCAGTGGACTCTCGTCTGGCAGCTCCTTTGGGAGGAAGATTGTCTCTTTTCAAAGAAAATTGGGATTTAATCACTCAAGACAGATGGGTGCTGGATATCATTCATCACGGGTACAGATTTTATTTCCGCACAATGCCCCCTTTCAAAGGCATGCCAGATGTTCCTCCTCCACAAAGAAAAGAGGCTCTCAAGCAAGTTTCTCAGTTACTCCAGATAGGGGCTATTCAGCCAGTCCCTGTGTCGGAAAGGGGCTTCGGATTTTATTCTCGCCTGTTCCTAGTACCAAAGAAGGGGAACACGTGGAGACCAATTTTGGATTTATCTATCCTCAACACTTATCTGGACATTCCCAAGTTCAAGATGTTGACGTTACAGCAACTGTTACCTCTGCTGGGCAAGGATCACTGGATGGTAACTTTGGATCTCAAGGAAGCTTACCTTCATGTGCCCATAAGGCTAAGTTGCAGAAAGTATCTGCGGTTTCGAACTGGAGATTTTCATTATCAGTTCTCTGCATTGCCCTTTGGCTTATCTACTGCCCAGAGTATTCACAAAGGTTCTGGCTCCAGTGATAGCTTACTTCAGGCTTCAAGGCATTCAAATTTATCCTTACTTGGACGACTGCCTGATTCTGGCTCAAGAAAAGAACACCTTCTACAGCATCTGGAATATGTCATAGCAGTGCTAAGATGCCTAGGGTATTCTGTGAACGAAATAAAGTCCAGTCTAGTACCCTCTCAAGACATGTGCTTTCTGGGTGTGAGACTGAATACAGCAGCCCAGATGGCCTTTTTAACCCCGGACAAACAAAAGAGTCTGTCACTTTACTTCCATCAACTATCTCATCAGTCCGTGCTGACTGCAAGGACAGTCCTTCAAGCATTAGGGTTCATGGCATCTTGTATTCTGGTGCTTCCCAATGCCAAACTGCATATGAGGAAGCTGCAATGGTATCTCAAAATGTATGGACACAGCACTGCCAAGATTTGGACACTGTCATTCAAATAATACCTTGCCTTCAAAAGGAATTCTTGTGGTGGGCTCAGGAATGTCACCTAAACAAGGGACTCTCTGTGACCCGGCCAGAGGCGAGTCAGATTTTAACGACAGATGCCTCGGACACTGCTTGGGGAGCTCATCTAAATGGAAAGTGGATACAAGACAAGTGGCCTGCCAGACTACAGCATCTACATATCAACATGAAGGAGATGTTAGCAGTCCAGTTTGCATTGATGGCGTTCAAGGAGTTACTTCTTCCAGGGCAGGTGTTGATTCTGACAGACAACACAACTGTCATGTGGTACATCAACAAGCAAGGGGAACACATTCTTATCCTCTATGCAGGCAAGCAATGATTTTATGGGAGACTGCGTTAAGCCTGCAACTGACTCTTCAGGCAAGGTTTCTGCCAGGAGCACAGAACTCCTAGCAGATGTATTAAGCAGACAAATCATGGATCCCCACAGTGGAAACTGGATCTTCATGTATTTCAGAAATTGACAGTGTCATGGGAACTCCAGACATAGATCTGTTCGCTTCTCCACTAAACCACCAGCTGCCAAAGTATTGCACAAAGGGGTTTCATCACACAGCTTGGAAAGTGGATGCTCTGTCTTTCAGTTGGAAAAACCTTCATGTCTATGCTTTTCCACCTCTACCTCTTCTTCCAAAGGTATTACTAAAGGTCAGACAGGACAGGCCAAGGATGATTTTGATAGCTCCAGATTGGCCTCGGCAACACTGGTACCCACTTCTAAGGAGTCTTGTAAAGAAGCCTCCATGGCCTTTACCTCTGATTCCTCATCTGTTATCTCAGAAGGACGGTCATCTGCTCAATGTCAAGCTTCAATCTCTCCATCTCACAGCTTGGCATATTCTGTGTTGAAACATGGAAGGTCTCAGCTTCCTCAACAAGTTTTAAATGTGATTATGGAAGCTAGAAGGCCTAGTACTAGGAGTGTACGCAGAAAAATGGAAGAGATTTTTATTTTGGTGTACAGCAAAGAATTTGGAGATTTCAGAGCCTAATTTGAGTGTGGCTCTTCAATATCTTACTGAGTTATTGGACAAAGGTTTGTCTTTCTCTTCCATAAAGATTCATGCTGCAGCAATTTCAGCTCACTATGATTGTGACCCACCTTTGTTTTCGCATCCTTTGTTCAAGCAGTTTCTTAGAGGGCAAAGAATATAAGACCCCGTAGAGCTCCTACTCCTGCTTGGGATCTCAATTTTGTGTTGGAAAAACTTACTCTACAACCTTTTGAGCCGGCAGCTACTGCTGAATTGAAATATTTGTCATGGAAGACGGCTTTTCTGTTGGCTATTACTTCTGCAAGAAGGGTGTCTGAGTTGCAGGCCCTTATGGCAGTAGAGCCCTTTTGATTTTCCATAAGGACAGGGTATCATTACGTACTAATCCTTCCTTTATGCCTAAGGTGGTTTCTAGTGTGGCTTTAAACCAAACTATTCATTTGCCTACGTTTTTTGCAGATCCTCAAAATAAAGGGAAAAGATTTTGCACACTTTAGATGTACACAGGCAATTGCGTTATTATTTGAGCAGGACTAAAGATTTTAGGCAGTCTCAGCAGTTGCTTGTTTCTTTTGCTTTAAGTTCACAGGGCAAACCTGTGTCAAAACAAACTATTTCTAGGTGGATTGGCTTTTGCATTGCATTTTGTTATTCCCATCATGGCAAAGAGGTTCCAGCTGGGATTAGGCCTCATTCCACTAGGGCTACTGCCACTTCAACAGCATTTCTAAGGGGTGGCAACTAAGGATATTCTGGAAGCAGCTACTTGGAGTTCAGTGCATACTTTCTCTAGGCATTATCACCTGCCTATATACTCTAAGACTAGAGCTGGTTTTGCCACAGCTGTTTTACAAGGCATGTTGTCAGCTCCTGCTACTTTATAATTTGCCAGCCTCCCTTACCTCTGCTTTGGGATTCTACCCAATAGTCAGGACTGCAGCAAGGGAAGAAGAACATAGTACAGTTTTGTACCTACCATAAATGTAGATGTTAGGATTCCCTTGCTGCAGTCCCTCCCTCCTTCCCTCTGTGTTTCAGGGTGGTTGTGTACGTGCCTGTACATGCTTATATTTTTTGTATATATATTACTGTATATATTGTACATGTTTGGTGCAGGTTGTTTTTGGGACTTGTCTTTTGGGTCTTCTGACATCTGGGGCAAGAAAAGACTGAGAAAGCGTCGGTCATGCGCATTAGTACCCTGGCGCCATGACCGACGCCCGCTCTCTCTGGTATTCGGGCCGACTGGGACGGACTATACCCAATAGTCAGGACTGCAGCAAGGGAATCCTCGAACATCTACATTTATGGTAGGTACAAAACTGTACTTTTGTTGCTTGTGGAACTATTAGACTTGTGAAGATACAAGACATCCAGGATACCAGGGCCTCTAATGGCACAGAATGGAGGGCATAGATCTTCCTCAAGAGTCTATACAATACTGAATAAATGTACAGTACTTCCAGTCTCGGTTGTTTTTACAAACCCAAACTGGTTTGGGTCAAGGGATTGTAAGCTGTTGATAACTATGATCATGCATCCCATAATGATGCACTGCATTATCTTACAGATGCATATGGCAAGGCCTGTTAGCCTGCAGTTGTCAGGATCTGTGGTTGTGCCACCCTTATGTGGGGAATGACTGCAATTGTTCTCTGTACCTGTTACTGAAAACCATTTGAGAGGCTGAGGTTAAACTGATTCAGGAGTGGCTCAGTGAGGCAGTACTTCATACTGACGATGAAACATCCTGGGGTCTCTGTACATTTTTAGGGCCTACTTTACTAGTGTTTAGGTCTGAGAGAGAGATTTAAAAATTCCTCATAGTTGATCTTTTTGGATGTAGAAATTATGTCATGTATGGGAGAGCTTGTAGAGGTGAGGAGAAATTTGAACTAAATTTAACTTATTGGCTAATATGTTGGCAATGTCACTGTTCAGCTCAGTATATTGCTAGTTATTGGTGTTATGTTTCTGACATATCAGATGACAGACCATGGCTGTCATTGCTAGAAGCTACAGTTTTCACTTCATACTTGGGAAGAAACTGAAATCCAGCAAAGCTAAGTTTTTTAACTACTTAATACATATTTGGAATGTGGGGTTTTCCTTTTATTCCTAAAAATGAGGAATTTTTTCTTTTGTTATACAGCTTGTTTACGTCAGTGTTCCACCAACAGGATTTGCTCCGTAACATGGAACTCCACTTGTTTGATTGGGACAGATTATATTTTGATGCAGGTGAGAACAGAAACTCTCTGTAAGAGCAGTGGTGTAGCTACTGGGTATTTGAGAACAGGGGCTACTGAACTACTTCACATCATCAGTTGACTGCAATAGCTTAGCCTTGGAGACAAAGCTAGTAGGGTTTGTAAGAATGTTTTGCTGGGTACTTACCATAAAGATTATCGAACAGTGGTCAGATCTGACCACTAGCTATAGGCACAGGCCACACTGGTGCTGTCTGTGATGGCCAGTCAAGTAAACTTGAGGCATTTAGGGCCGCGCACTATTTGATTTAGTGAGTTAGCACTGATGACCTGTAGGAAGCATTGTGTTTATTTATTGGTAGTGGTATTTGTCTTCCAGTTTATAAATGGATAGCTAAGTACTCGGCTATGAACCTATCTTCCCTTGTGGGTCATTTTAACCCTAGCCAAATTTCACAACTTGTATGGTGTTTAGATTACCATTTCATTTACCTTTACCCTTTCATTGACAAGATTCTTGTTAAACTTAGTAATAATAAGGTAGAAGATAACATTTATTTCATTTTATTTTATTTTACATTTGTTAACCTGAGGGTGTCTGACTGAGCCAAAAAGGCCCTTCTTCAGCAGAGGCCTGGGGAGAAAAGCTCCAAATAGAAAAATTACAGATACATTTAGATATTTAGACATATTCAATATGCGCACAAATTACAGTCAACATGTTTTTACAGTGGTATGCAGCACATCAACAGTTACAGTGGAGAGAACAAACAAACATAAATTAATTTAAAATAAAGGTAATTTAATAGATATGTGGTGTACAGCTGAAATTTGGAACATAGGTAGAATACATTACACAGGTACAGTACATATATTGTAGATTAGCCAGTGTTTGTAAGAGTGAAAACTATTATCAAGTACTCTAGGTTTAGTATGTGTACCTTATCCGCTTTCACTAACCTGGGGAGCAATCATGGCACTGCTAACTTTGCTTGAGATGTTGCCTAATGAGATTTTTAACGGAGGCTTTGGACGATGTGTTTTCTATGCTAGTGGGGAGAGAGTTCCATTTTTTAGCCACTGAACTACTATATAGTGCATCTCCAAAGCTATTGTAGCTGTTGGTGACTTCTAGTAGTCCTTTGCTTGATGATCTAAGAGGCGTTTTGGCTGAGTGATGTACTAGGTTTTTTAGGGCAGGACACTTATTGGGGAAGTAATAGAATGACAGAGGCAGAGCTGATTGTCGGTTAGGAGGTTGGGCAGTTGCCAGTGGGGCTACCTCAAAGCAGTACAGTGAAGAGTTCTGTATGAGCAATTTGCAGCAAAGCGGGCAATTCTGTTATAGCAGGCTTCCATTTTGCTTAGTTCAGTTTTTTTGAGAGTAGTCAGAGTGAGAGATGCATAGAGTAGGATGGATAGAAGTTGGGAGCGAGCAGTGGCTGATGCTGTGTTGGTAAGAAATGGTTTGATATGGTAGGGTGATCCCAGTTTGGCATGTACTTTTTAATAGTTGAGATGACTATCAAATTTTAGGTGGGAGTCTATGGTTATTCGCAGTAGCTTAGCCTGTGCCACTGGAGTGATGTGGAGTAGATAGTGAATTGACTTATCTGTGTTTTGATAGAACAGGTTATAATCATAAGCTGAGGTTTTTTTGGACTGAGGATAAGTTGGGCTTTGGTAAGGTAGTTTTCAAAGTCAGAAAATGCTAGTTGAGCTGTTTGCAGGAGGGTGGGAATGTTTTGTGCAGCACAGATTTAGGTAGTATCATCTACATAATGAATGATTGATGCATGCTGTGTGTAGGTATGGAGGTCATTTGTGAAGATTGTGACTAGTAGTGGTCCTATGATAGAACCCTGTAGGACTGCTATAGTTATGGGCAGCTGAGGAGAGAGAATTCTCCCATTTCACCGCTTGGTACCTGTCAGTTAAGTAGCTTTGAAACCAGGTAAGAGTGGAATTTGATAGGAAATATTGGTTTAGTTTGTTTAGTAGGAGTTGGTGCAAGACTGTGTCAAATGCTTTGGACATATCCAAAAAAAGAGTTTGACACTTGCAGGCTTTCGTTTTTGAGACTGTTTACTGTGTCTGTGAAGCAGAGGAGGGCTGTAGTGGTACTATGGGCCTGTCTGAAACCATGCTGAGTAGGTGACAGGATGTTGCTGTCTAGGAGATATTTTAGCACCTGGTTATGGATGCATTTTTGTAGGATTTTGGCAAGGGGTGAGTGTAAAGCAATGAGTCTGTAGTTATTAAGTTCATTGGAGGTCCCACCTTTATGTATGGGCTTAACATAGGATATTTTCCAGAGTTTGTGCACATAGTTTTCAACAATTGATATGTTTATGAGAGTGGAGATTGGGATAGCAAGAGCATCTGCTGTGAGTTTCAAGAAATAGCTGGGAGTAGGTCGGCTGCTGTTGATGAGGTTTTTAATTTGGAGAGCATGGTTTTGATTGAAGTGGTGGAAACTGTTTTGAGGGTAAAGCCTGTATTAGTGTTATTTGTGTTGGGGGGGATAGTGAGGTAGGAACTATCCTGTGATACTAAGGATAGAATTGAGTTCACAAAGTGTTTCGATGGGAACTTTAGTGTCAGGGGTGATTGGTTTGGGGGTAGCCTTTTTGGTGGATTTTAGTAGCTGGTTTAAATTTTTCCACAATTTTTCGGGGTTGTGTTGGTATTTAGTTTGTAATGTGTAATGGGATTTTTTGTCCAGCCTAATGTATTTTTTTGCATGGTTACGGATTTTTTGGTACTTATTTAGGTTTTGTGTTTCTTTGTTTTTTTTTTTTTTTTGATAGTAAAGCCAGGCAGTGTCTCTGGACTTGAGGATTTGTTTGGTTTCTTTACTGAGCCAGGGGTTTGTAGAGGTTCTAATCTTCATTTTACAGAATGGCGCGACAGTGTCTAGGTGTTGTAGAAATATGCTACAGCCTGGTCAAGTGGGAGGGTATTTAGGGGGATCCAGTCACAGTTCCAGAGTAAAGTATTGAGGACCTCAGGAGAGAATTTATTTGTGTTTCTAGTGGATTTATAGTTGGTGATTTTGCATATGCTTGTTCTACTACGTATAAGGTATATTATGTTGTGGTCATTTGCGGTGTCTGGGAGACTGTCTGTGTTGGGGGTATGTTGGGGGTACAGTGTGGGGTTGTTAGCTAGGACCCAGTCAAGGATGGATTCCCTTTTAGATTTTTTATCACATCTAGTTGGAATTTGGACTAGCTGCTAGTAGCCATATTTATTAGATTACATGGTAGTTCTGATATACAGGTGAACCAATCTAGGTTGAAATCCCCCAGAATAATGGTTTCTTGTGAGTATGTGGAAGAACACCAGGATAAGAAGTCTTAAAGGCTAGCAGGTGTATTACCAGATGGAATATTAATCGCAATTGTGGTAATGACCTTTTTAGGGTGAAGTTGTGAGATAAGTATGTCACAGTTATTTGGGGAGGGGTAGGAATTTGGTAGGTGACGTACAGTTAAGTTTGACTTGTACAGTAAGGCAGTTCCACCCCCTTTACAAAGAAGTCTGTCTTGTCTAATGATATTGTAGCCGGTAGGGAAAACTTCTGATTTAGCTATGTTTTTATTTAGCCAGGTTTCTGTTAAAGCAAGTATGTCTGGGGTGTAGTGTGCTATGTTGGTCTGGAGTTCAGGTATTTTATTTTTGATACTTCTAATATTAATATTTAGCATTAAAAGATGGTTGGTTTTGCTACTGTTGATTTGCCCGGGGATGAAGATAGTGGGGTTGTTATGTTCTGACATTTGTGTTGGAGCAGTTTGTGTTGGGACAGGATGGATTTGGGCCTGTGTTGGGGTGGATATCCCCACTTATGGTGAGCCTGGTGTTAAAATGGTGATACAGATGTTGGAGTTGGTGATTAGTGTGAGAAAGTATTGTGTTTTTTTTGGAGTAGGAATGAGCATATGTGTTTAGTTCTGAATTGATCTGTTATGTAGTTCTTGAACAATTGTGTGCAGATATTATTATAACGTGCGGTGTCTCTATATAGGAGTGCATAATGTAGTGTTGTGCTACTAAGCTTAGGGATATTGCTAGAGTGATAACTAGCGGAGTTATAAGGAATTATGAGAAGACCGTCTAGACTTAGTTGTGTGATAGTCATGGTTATAAAGTTTAAGTTGGTTCTAAGTGGAGGCCTGGATAGGAATTATAGGGTTGCACTCTGTGTGGATGGGTAAGTAGTGTGGGGTGATGTAAATAATGCCTAGTAGGAATGAGAGTGGTTGGGAGTATTTTGTGGTGGGGCAAGTTGGTTTGGTGTAATGTGATCTGACCTGAGGAGCTGTGATTGGTGGAGGTGATGTGAAGTTGAGCTGTGGGTGTGGCTGTGATTACTGTAAATGTAGCGGGAGGGAATAGGGGGCAGGGCAGAGGAGCGGAGACAGCTCAAGAGTTAGCGAGGGTGAATGGAGCGGGGCAGAGCCCACCAAGACAAGAGTAAAAAGTAAGTATTTCTTTACAAATCTTAACACTTTAAACAATTTCATGAGGTCTAATGGCTTATCAGCAAGCAGAATTCAGTTGCAGAAGAGCACTTGTGTCCTGGTGGGAGACTAGAAATTTAAAGATGGCTCCATGCTCAGCAGGATTGTAATATATACTTAGTATTGGGGGAGGGGGATAGCACAAGGGTATAAACCAGGTGGAATGCAAAGAAACCAGAGAGGCGATCAGTGGAAATCTATCAGTGGATGCCTCAGAAGGGGTAAGTAATAATTCAAACTCTACCTGTAAAGTGAAGGAGAGAAGAGACAGCAAAGCTTATTAAGGTTGGGAGTGTCTTCACATTGACTTGCTTATTAGTAGCCAGTTTGTGCACAGATAGGGAGATACATTAGTAATGAAGGGGAATGCATAGAGATGCAAATAAACAGGTGGGCCACAAGTGATACAAACTAAGGCAGAAAGCACTGAGAGGGTTGCTTGATGGTTAATTTAGTCACAGGGATCGGAATTAAATGCATACTGTCTATTGGACACTTAGGATTACTGCACTAGCCGGGGGGGGGGGGGGGACAAGGCTACAACAGTCAGTTTTATTAGCACGCTGAGAACTACTACGAAAAACTGCTAATGTTATAGATTCACTCTCATAAAATATACAAGTAGAATGCCTGGGTGGACTGACCCTGCTCTTGAGGCTCAAAATGTATATCCTTGTTAAGTTTTGCAGTACTGATTCCTTCTTATACTATATTGGTGGGGTGGTAGCTGCAGACTGCAGAGTTGTTTGAGTGTGATCCTGCTCTTGGGGCTCAAAATGTATGTCCTGGTTTAGTTTTGCAGTACTGATTCCTTCTTGTACTGTATGGGTGGGGTGGT
This sequence comes from Protopterus annectens, assembly GCF_019279795.1. Taxonomy (NCBI): domain Eukaryota; kingdom Metazoa; phylum Chordata; order Ceratodontiformes; family Protopteridae; genus Protopterus; species Protopterus annectens. The sequence goes on from NC_056739.1 coordinate 1,798,586,094, forward strand.
AGTTGCATACTGCAGAGTGGATGGATGTGCATGAACATGAATATTTATAAGGCCTAAGTGCAGTATATGTCATTTATTAGCTGCCTGTTTCCATAAATAAGTAGGGGACAGCCCTAAGGTAAATTTCCTCTTTCCCATACGTAGATCCAATTTTTGCTTGAATATGCACAGAGATGAGCTTTGTTTTATGTAGTGTCCTCTGCGAAATATACCTGTCTGTCCACACTGTTCACTTGATGTTGCAGACTCTCAGATCCTTGAACCAATTATTTCTAGTGTATTTTGATTCGCTGATGTCCAGTTAGGTCTTGGTCAGAGGATGTCATATATGACATGTTAGACACAAATCATTAGCAGTCTCTATAAAATTAAGTATAGCAATAGGGTTTTGAGTCAGTCCTTGTATGACAAATTGTTTCTGATGAGTATCCTTTTTGTAAGGTATCTCTGTAGGCATTCCAGCCGTTTTATATGTCTGGACAGATACATTCCAAAGGGAGTAGAGGCTTCACAGAGGGGCACAATGACATCCATGGACCTAGAGGCAATCCCCATGTTAATAAGTTGTGCAATATAGGACTTCCTCGCTACAGTGGACACATGTTGGTTAAAAGTTAAGTTGCTGTCCAAATAAGTTCCAAATCTCAAATGACTAGGTCAGCTCTTGAGGTGTATTTTCAGTGTAGTAGTTTTCTGGGGAGCAGGCTTACCAAAATACACAGTAATGGATTTTTTTGGCATTTAGCTTTAGTCCATGAGTATAGCACCAGTTATTTGTTTGGGGCAATCCTTCATGCAGGATGCCCAAGTTTTTTTTTTTTGTGGATTCTGTAAGTGCATGCAGTTTGCAATCATCTGCAAACTGTCATTCACAGTCTTTTAGTATTGGCTTTAAATTCAGAGAAGCAAATTCCAAACAGGAGAGGTTCCAGCACCAAGCCTGGGAGAATCCTTTGGTAGCTGGTCTTTTTGTGGAGGTAGCTTCCCTTATTTTGATCTCTTACTTTCTGTCTGTGAGCCAGTTGGAGATGCAGTGGATGACATAGGGGTTTAGTATTGTTTCTGCAATGCTCAAGTGGGGTATTAAATGGTCTTTGTCAGGTAGTGGTAGCTGATTTGCAGTTTGTTTTATATTCATGCCTACTCGTGTTGTAACACTTTCCAAGAAGTCCACCAGGTTGAGTAAGCATGACCTGCCGTTTTCGAATCTGAACTGAGATGGATCTAGTGTTTGGAGATTCCCTGTGTTTTTATTTACTCCATGAGAATCCTTTACCTAGTTTTACATATGAGACTGATCAGACTTCTAGGTCAGTAGTTGCCAAGCTCAGTGGAGAGTTATCCCTTGTGCAGGGGGACTGGCTGCTTGCTTGCTTGGTACACAGCCTGTGCTGAGCCTGAGGTTGAACGGTGGTGTTTAGGGCTTGGCTAAATCATGCTTCATGTTGTTCAGGATGCATCCAGATATATTCTCAGGACCCATCGATATTTGAAATCCCCACAAATAGTATTTCACTCACTGAAGAGGCTCTCAAACTCATTTGGATATGCCTCATGGGTAGGTGGGTATCACAGAAGGGGTTTATAGTTTGTAATTTATGGCAAGAGATCTTATTTATAATTATTAGCATGTGGAAGAGTCTGGGATCTTTGCTGTACAAATCTATATGTGATGAAACTGGAAAAGAATATGGACAGATCACCACCTATAACAGAGACAACCTCATTAGAGGGCTGAATGCATGGAAGACATTTAATCCTGGTAGAGGTGGTGTGCTATGACTGCATTGGAACTACGTTTCAGTAATGATGCTGCTGCAAGTACTTTCTAATTTCAAGGAGCTTCTAATGAAAACTTCTAACCTTGAGCAGCAGTACTTTTTTACTATACTGGTTTGATTAGGCTAGATTGGGGATGGAAAAGTCTACAGTTGCTTGCAAAAAGCACTGTGGAAGTGGAGAAATTGTTTGCCAGTTTAAAAAAAATGAGAAAATGCGGTCCATCCCTTGCAAAACTGTTACAGTGACTGCCATCTACTTTCAGGCAGACATATGATATCCATTAGCTAGCCACAGACCCTAGAGGTTAAGCAGTCTCTCTTTAGGGGTGACGCAGGAGCAATATCTGGTTAAGTGACTTTATGAAAAATAGTCACACAGTGGGCAAATGAGGAGTGAGGGACACAAACCCTGTATCAAAGGAACTACAGATCACAGACTTAACCCTGTGCTCCAACTGCCAGACTTAGTACAAATCGGATACACTTGAAATGACAGCAAATTCTAACCTATTGTTCAAGTCAGTAATATTCTGTTTATATTGTGGCAAAAAGTAGGATGCTACTCAAAATTAGCTGTACCTCGGTATGGTAGTCAAGAAAAGCTTTTGCTTTTTGCAGATGGTATTATTTTATACCTGCCAAAACCAGAAAGAAAAATTAGTGTTGTGGAATAGTTTCATATCTTTTTGTGATACAAAATTAATGAAGCTAAAACAAAGGCAATAGCGATAAATTATTTACCCATACATGAATTAGTTCAGCTATATCTCTATTTGGGTCTAGGACACATTCTCGACTAGCATATGTCCGAATCACAAAACATCGAATATACATACACAAAAGCGCTTAACATGGAAAACTCTTCCGTGTATGTGTAGTTCAAAAAAAAATAAATCTACGTTTCTGCAGAAGCCCCCTTATGCTCCCCACAACCCCCCTACTTTATTATTCTCACTGAGAGATTGCACTACAGTGGGGAAAAGGGAATTTTCCCTTACCCGCACTGTAGTCCGATCTACGAAACAGGCTCGCATACACAGAAGCGCTTGTTGATGTTAAACACTTTCATGTATGTGTGTTTGATGTTTTGTGATTCGGACATATGCTAGTCGAGCATGTGTCCGGATCACCTCTATTTATGGGAACATGATAAATGAAGTATTTAGGAGTATGGATTAAAAATGATTCTCTTGTTTCAGCTAAGTATATCTAGGAGGAGACTAAACAAAAGATGATACAAAACCTGAGAAAATGAAAGCTTTGTTATATGGATATGGGTAGTAAGATAAAAGCAGTTAGTGTTTTTAGTTCCATTAGTCTTGTACACAGATCAAGCATATTTTTATTGACCAGAGAAGAAGTTGTGGATATCAATTAATAAAGAGCTGAAGGACTTTATCTGGGTAGGGAAGACGGCAAGAGTCTAGTGGGATAAACTGATTCTTCCAGTAGAACAAGGCGGATTGTAATTAACCGACTTGAAGTGGTATTTCAGAGCTACACAGTTGGGCGCTATACATAGCACAAGCAGAAAAGTGTAATTCAAAGAGGAAAGGGTTGATGAAGAAACAGGGGCATACCTCTCAACCTCTTAGAGCAAGAAATGTGGAGAAAGCCAGTGGGACAGAGGCCCAAAAATAGGGACACTTTTTAAATACTGCTTTTACAAACTTAGGAAGTTGGTAGAATAATGGGTTTTGCATTAGCATGAATTTTCTTAATGGTATGAAGTCTGAAACTAAAATGTCTCTCATTATTTTCTAATTTCAGTCTTCAGTGATTTGCCACTAATTTGCCAGAAAACCATAATTTTATGAAATCAGATAAAAAATATGAGGCAAAAATCTGGTCATTCTGTGAACATCTGTACAGCTGACAGCTGACAAGTGTGAACGGGGGAAGCTCAAGAAACAAGAAGAGACTTGGATTTTGAATGCAGTCCTTTAAGGAGAGTAACAGTAATACAGAATATCCATAAAGTAGCAGAAAGTATTGTAAGAACTAAGCCGACACTGGAATAGAGAGAGGAGATCCTGCCAATAGGGTTTACTGCAATTAGGGATATAGACAGTAGGCAAGAGGGGGCTGGCATTTATTGTAGAAAGCTGACAAAGGAAGCAAAGTATTGAGAGCAAATAACAAGAGAGGGAAATATGATAGAATGGGAAGATGCCAAGAATTTATTTGGACTGCAGGTTAGAGACTGACTGCCTTCACTGTCAAGGATTGATATCAGAGTATAGGCAAAGAGAAATAAATATGGCGTCCTAAAACAAAGACCAGCACTGGTAGAGTTATTAATAGAATCGAAGCTGCCATTAAAAAGGAATAATTAATAGAGCATATAAAATATTGCAATGATAACTATAATCAATCAGAGGAGGTTAGAAAGGACTGGGAAGAGAAACTGGATTAGCAATTCGCAAAGAAACATTGGGAGGATATATGTCTGTCTTCCAAATATGCAACAAAATCTAGAAGATTTAGGATTTTTGCTTAGAAATGTTTACACAGATATTTTTATACCTCAGGTACTGCCTTCAAACTTGTCTTCAATCCATCCCTATGCCCTTTCTCCTCCACTCTTACTTTATATCTTCCTGATTGATCTCTGTTAGGTCCAAGAACCAGAATCTCCTTGAAGTGTACAAACCTTTACGCTCCCCCGGGCAGCTCCTCTTCTCTTTTTCTCTAGAATGAAAATGGAACTCACTTCCTCCCCATATCCGAACTACCCAGAACCTCTCCTCCTTTAAGATTTTGCTCCATTCCTATCTCTCCTCCACTTGGGAATGCTCCTGCTGTCACCTCTCTTTACCTCCTCCTAGCTACCTCCACTCTCCCTACATTTTACCAAACGCTTGCCATATTTTGCTGCTTCTTCCTTCCCACTTCTCTCTTTCAATTTACTTACTTCCTTTATACCTTATATTGTAGGAATTGGCAATCCACACACAATAGTATACTTACCTTAGGTTGTTTCCATCCTCCTATAATTTGTATACTATTTATCCATTGTTATTTCTTCACTACTTCAATCCATTTTGTTAATGTTATGATTGTGCACATGTTGTATTAACTTCTGATGATCCTGCTTTTGTAGTGCTTTGTATTTAATTTCTGTATAATTCCTGTTGACTTTTTGTTCTACATGTATGTGCTTGTAATACTTTGTATTTAATTTCTATTAATTTCTGTTGACTTTTTGTTCTACATGTATGTGCTTGTAATACTTTGTATTTAATTTCTGTATTAATTCCTGTTGACTTTGGTTTGTTTTACATGTGCGTCCTTGGAGCTTTTCTCCCTGGGCTTCCATTGAAAAAGGTCTGATCGTAGCCCAATGGACACTCCAGGTTAACAAACTGCAAATAAATAATTAAACGTAGATGCCACAGAATTTTTCCTCAGATAGATAGCAAATGTTGGATGTGACAGGAAAGAAAGTGGTAATTGGGAATATCTTTTCTGGGAGTGCAGGGAGTTCACTGACTTTAAGGATTCCCTGTGGGATGCACTGTCAGAGATGCTGGGTGGGCAGATTGGTGTGACGAGGCAGATATTTTTTCTGGGCTATGATACAGAATTGGATATGCCTAGACATGGTAAGGCTGTGTTGTGTCTGCCAAAAAAGCAATGGCTAGAAAATGGAAATCAAAATCTAAACCATCTATGCTAGAAGTAGTGAATACAGTAACAACTAAAACTGAGAACTTTAGAAATGGGTAGGAGAAAACTACATAGGAAAAATGAGAACTGGGTTGAACGATACACACAGTGGAGTGGAGGAATGGATTGTGGGAACAATACATACTGGGGAGGAATGAGGCTTTTGTTTAATTGTTCAATTCAGTTTGGTCACTGTTTTAACACAGATCCATAGAGTTAGGCGAACAGCCATTGCTCTCCTGTACTCATCAATGCTATCCAAGGAATCTGTTGCATTCTGCTCACCATAAGTACAATTTTATCCTTTAAACTGTATTTTTTGCTATATTGCTAATTTTTTTTAGAAATGCTCTTGCTGATTTGTTGCACTTTTGTCTGCTGTATCACAGACTAGATTCAGACCTGCTGAATCTGGTTCTGTTTGTTAAATTGAGTACCAAACCAGGCAATCTTTTGTTGGAGAGGGCCCCCTTGCTCCCTTGTGGCAGGAGAGTCAGTTAAGACTCGTGCTATTGAAGGTTGCTTGCACAGGGTTCAGTTTTGAGGTTTTTTACTGGTTAAGTTCTTTAATTCAGTTTTCTCACTGTTTTAACACAGCTCCACAGAGGTAGGCGACCAGCCACTACTCTGCTGTATTCATCTGTTTACGCATACCGCTCCATCATGCACCATCATGCACTGCAGTGCAGTGGGGGTAACAATTGGCGGTTATAGATGCAAATACTTTAGTGGCTAAGCTTTCCCTGAGTAGCTACCTGTGATCAGCCAAGAAGTCCATAAATTGCACTTAGCTGCTGAAAGAGCACCTCAGCTTCTCTTTTGCCTCTTAAACAGTCCCAAAAACACCAAATATACATAGCCCCATATCATTTAGAGAACCCCTGCTAGCATACAACCTGTATAGAGCACCCAATTGGTATAGACCCCGTTTACACTACCCAGTTATACCACACCCCTCCATTTTCTCTCCCTGTTGTGAAAACAGGGGTTAACCTAGCATTATGGATGGTCAGTTTCCCTCCATTTCTCCTACCAGCCTGATTGACATGGATATCCTGAGGCAGTGTAGCAACTGCCTCTTGTACACTGACAATCCTCTACTCCTAAATCACCAAAGTGCGATTTGTGAGAGAGGCATCTACACTATGAATCTGGAATCCTTGCTCTCTAGTGTACAGAATAGTAACACTGAACAGGTTGTCAGCTCACACATACTCCACCTCCTACGCAAACCATACACGCAACACATAAACCATCATACGCCACGGTACTCACCAGAAGCCCAGAAACCTTCCAAACACAAACATGCTACACCTTAATACAATGCCTACAGCACTCAGTACACATAAAAACACAAACGCCAGTGTCTCACCAAATAAGTCCCTAAGGCAAAGCACATCTAAATCAAATTTGTAGTCATAAGTGACTCGATTGTCAGACACTCAGATATCCCTGTCACCAGGCTGAACAAGGAGAAGGTTACGGTCAGCTGTCTGTCGGGTGCCAGGATTCATCAGGTCACACATCCCTCACCTCTTTCAACAACATGTACCGTTAGACTCTGTCACAGTTCATGTTGGTGTGAATGACTTGAGACGTAACTCACTGGACTGTATGCAGAGACATGAATGAGCCCTATGAATATGTGTCTCCAGCAGGTATTGTCCCTAGCCTTGAGCAGCATTCTACCTTCACATAGGATGATACCGGAATATAAACAAAAAATGATTCACTTCAACAATTGGCTTAGTTTCTGGTGTCATTCTAGGGGATCCATTTTCTGTCAGCATCGGATGACATGGTTGATAGATCACTCTGCTTTGCCAGAAATGGTCTTCACCTGTCACCTGCAGGTTTTACCACCCCCATAGTGCCTTTTTAGGCAAAGTCTCTAGAAGAATATTTCCAGTGTGAAAATATCATTTACAAATACATTAAAGGTTATACTGCTAAACGCTATGAGTTTAATTCAGAAACTGCACTCTCTGGAAGCACTTATCTCCATGAGGAATGTTGACGTCTGGAGGATGCTTACATCTGTGAAGTAACAGAAACTTGGTTCAGAGCCACAGAGAGTACCCTGGCCTTGCAAGACTACAATGCTTTCCACACTTGCACACTGCAAAATGAACATGTGAGAACCAAAGGAGTATCTATCGTCATCAAAAATACATACACCTGTAGAGTGGTTAAGACAGGAAAACTCCATGGAGTTGCTCAAACATCAACTATCTGTGGATAAGACCCACCCCCCTTCAAGTCATCTTTAGCTACAGGCCCCCTTCAGTGAACCAAGATGCCCACTCTTCTTATTTGGAACTGTTTGAGTCAATCAAATTGCAACCAAACACTGTAGTCATGGGCTATTTTAACTATCCTTCTGTTGACTGGGAAACTTATATGAGTACAGACATGCTCATTCAAAGGTTCCTGGACTTTAACACTAATACCATGGAAGAAATAGTATGCAACTCCAGAGGGATTCAAATATTCTTGACCTGGTCCACACCAACATGGATGACCATTGCACCACCGCAAGTATAGAACCCTCACTGGTTAAATCTGGTCACAAATCAGTCACATTTGAAGTAGCTATAATACCTGAAAACCTCTTAGGTGAAATCAGGCTAAAGAAATTCACCAAAGCTAATTATACCCTCCTAAGGCATGGCATAAATAATTTCCAAGCTCCTGTTCCCACAGCTGGCATTGACAACTATACTAAGGTATTTACAAATATCCTGTACAAACACTTACACAAATGTATTGACATCACTGTACCTGATAGGGTCAAAACAAAATCCTCAACAAAAAACAACAAGCCTCCCTGGTGGACATCCAGCATTAGCAAGTTATACACCAAGAGGCAGAAGTTGCTGTCTAAGAATAAAAAAGAGAGGTCCCAGTACTGGAATAACACCCTCCTCTGCTTGAACAAGCAAATAAGGCAACTTGTAAAATCCTCTAAGGGCAACTTTGAAAAAATTTAGAAGTCATAGCTAAGGATAACCATAAGGGATTCTTCAACTATATCCATAACCTAAAAGATAGGACCCAGATGTGTGCTAAACTAGCTGTGGATGTCATCACACACACTGATGCTGCGAAAATAGCTAACCTGTTGTGCGACAGGTTTTGCATAAATTTCACCCCCCCTGTTCCCTCCAAACATTCCACAAAACATTCTCTCTACATCTCCCTCCCTTTGCATCTCTAAAGAGCAAGTCGTAAATGCACTCTCCAAGGCCAAAACCCAGCCTGTATGGGACCGGATGGCATCCCAGATTGCGTTATAAATGGTCTAAAACATGAGTTAGCAACTCCAATAGGTACTCTCTTCGATCACAGCTTGAGTACTGGTTTTGTCCCTGCTGAATGGAAAACAACAACAGTCATCCACCTTCATAAAGGGGGTACAGCAACAGACCCTGGGAACTGCAGACTAATAAGCTTAACCAGCCATATCTTTAAAGCCATGAAATGAATCATCATGGACCTTATAAATAAGGATATGGGTGATCTCCATACCCTTGATCCGACACAGTTTGCTTTTGTCCTGGGTAGGTCATGCCTGTTAAACCTGGTGAACTTCTTTGAAAACATCTCCAGAGCCATAAGCTAAGGCAAATGTGTATACAGCCTACCTTGACTTAGCCAAGGTCTTCTACACAATCCCACATTCGGGCATCATTGATAAGCACTTTCAGTTGAATATCAGCCCTTATATCGTCACGTAGGTTGCTAACTAGCTCACAGACAGATCACACTCAGTCAAAGTTGGGAACTTTACCTCAACCAGCAGACCTGTCACCAGTGAGGATCCACAGGGGTCCATGCTGGGCACTCTATTGTTTGGAACTGAATGTTATTATTACAAACTCAAAGGTAAGTGCTTTCATCCTTTTTTTATAGAACTTCATCAGATAATTAAAAGGTTATGAACCTTGTATTTAAAACCCCCTCCATTAAGTCACATGATCCATAAATTAGTAAATTACTGATACCATACCATTCAACCCTCCTCTGGAATAGGCTACCAATTCACATCAAGCAAAGCCCCTCTATGACCCTGTTTAAGCACAACCTGGATGACTGGATGGGAAACTGTAAATTCCTGCTGGGGATTTCACCTATGACCCTCCTAGATATGGGCAGCCATTGCTAATTAAGATCTCGAGTTTAGGCAAGATCCTTTATATTGGGCTTCTTTAGTATTATATTGGGTACACACGACTAATCTTATAAAGACCTCCAAGTGAGTAACCAGCTATGAACCTATGAAATGAAGGCGAATGAGCGATGTAATGTTTGACTGAAAATGATTGGGTAGATTATAAGTGATGTATAAAGTTTGCAACTGGAAGTGTGTCAGTATGGTTTGTGAAAGATTAGCACAAAAAAGTAATTATGGTAACAAACAGGTTTTTCAACAGGCCCCAGGAAGACAAATGAATCGGGGAAACAAACCAGCCAACACAAATGTGGAACAGATTCAGGAGATAACAGTTAATAATCCTGTGGTTATAGAAATATTAGAAACCAGGGAGCAGGAAGAACATTCTCACACATGCACAATTGCTAAACAGGACAATTTTTCCATTTACAACTTTACAGAAGTAGAAATCAATGAAACATACTTTGCTTTGTTTAAGAAAGGATTACACTTTGTACCTAATTCTTCTATAAACATCACCAACACTATTATTGATTTAAAATTATTCATGCGACAACTGAATCTGAATATTTATTTTGGTACCACACAAAACAAACAACAGGGACTTCAAAGAAAAAGTACATTTAACCCCCCATTACACCCTTCCCTGAAAATATATGAAGAGCTAGTGGAGAATGAATTTAGAGATCTTAATAAACAAAGCAAACACGAAGAACTTAGCAACTTTCCGGAAGAATTTAACAAACTGTTGGCATTTTTGAAAAAATAAAAAATAAGGGTGATGAAAACGGACAAAGGGTTGGGGTGGTACTTATGTACCAGCAAGTATACGAAGCCTACATTTATAACCTGTTACATGATACAGAACAATATACACAAGTATCATTAAATGAAAGGAATATAGCTTATGCCAAAATTAAATACAATTTAGAAGACCACCTCCTACAAGGAGCAATAAATGAACAACTATTCAATTATCTTTTAGTACAAAAACCATTGACGCCTATCATTTTTGGCATACCTAAAGTCCATAAGGGCTTGCAACCCTTAAAATTTAGACCAATTGTAGCAGGTGCAAAAGGCATAACAGAACTACTGGGTAAATACATTGACAGTATGACCAAAAAATGTGTAACATCAATAGAATGTTTGTGTAAAGATTCATGGGAATTTTTAAATGGAATAAAAAAAGAATTCTTTACAAAGACACAATTTATGATTACCATTGACATTATCGATTTATTTCCCAGCATCCCACACGAAATAGGACTCAAATGGTTTAGTAACATGTTAGTAAAACTTACAACCTTTAGTGGCAACACCATAAATTTGTTAGTAGAATTTATGGATACCATTTTAAACAACACCTTTATAATTTTTAATGGGGAGCTATTCAAGCAAAATAAGGGAGTTGCAATGGGAACATGTTACACCATTGGGAATTGGAACATATCTTTCCAACAGATTGGGCCAGATATATAGTGCATTATAAAAGATTTTTGGACGACATTTGCATTTTATGGAAAGGTACTTATGACGAATTTATAAGGTTTATGGATTACATTAATACATCCACCAACTTTTTAAAATTCACATACGAAATCAACCCTAACTATTTACACTATTTAGACATTAATTTAATGAAAAACATTGAAACAAATATATTTGAATCTAGTATCCATAGAAATTTCAAAGGCCAATTGATTAGAGCCTCGACAGTTTGTTCCAAGCTGAGGTAGAATATTTAAAAACATTATTTCTTGAGAAAAATTATCCTATTAATTTGTTTAACACATTGGCCAATGAAATCTGGACAAAAAGAAAAGACCAATATTCACCACTTCTTGGTAAAGAACTAATGAATACTATAAGTAATAATAAGACTTCAGATAATGAAGACCACAGAAATCAGGCATTTGCACATACCTTTAATAGCAATAGCAAGGATATTGAGGCCATCATTATTAAATATTGGCCGGTGTTATCTAATAACACAGAGATTAACAAATTAATTCCAAAATTGCCAATTTTTATTAGGAAGAGAAATAGTAACCTTAAAAATCTCTTTGAAGGAGAAATGATTAATAATATAAACAGCAAATTAATGAGAGGCACTTATAAATGCAATGCCTGCAAGCAATGTGCTTATATGCTTAATGATACAGGATTATATTTAAAATCTAGAAATATTGGTTTATATTCCTTAGGGCATTATAATTGTAATACAAAGGGCCTAGTATATTTAGGAATATGCCAACATTGCTTGTGTTTTTATGTGGGAAAAACAGAACGAACTTTGAAGAGAAGAGTATATGAACATCTAAACAAATGCATTCTATAAACATTCTTTAGTATGTAAAGAAATTACTTTAAAATTCTTAGTTCTCGAACAAGTTAAAAATGACATCAGAGGGGGTGACTGGGAAACATCCCTAGAATATAGGGAATTAGTATGGCAAATTAAATTATATTCATCAAAAACACCAGGGTTAAACGAACATGTGAGCATAAGCAGTGTTCTTAAACAGAGAAGAGCCAAACTATAACACACAACAAGAATGCAAAAACAATATATAAATAGAATACAATAATTAATGGTTATATTGGGATTCAGAATTTATAAAATTTTCATGCAGGAATTTTTAAATTTATCTCAGATTTTTTAGAAAAATGATTAAAATAAACAATAGTTTCAAATATAAAATGAATTTTAACTACAAAAAAGATTGTGCTTTTAAATATATATTAAATTTAAATATAGTACTTATTTATTTATTTATTTATTTATTTGCAGATTCATTTCACATGTTCCTGATGAATTAACAAAGATATATTTTTATAAATGAATGAAATAGTTAATTAACCTATGTTATTGTAATTATTTATATAATACACAAAAGTACAGGCAGATAAGAGAATATTTTTTAATACATATGCTTTTTTAGTTCAACAATAACAAAGCACCTTTGCTTGAAATAGGAACGTCTAAGTACAAGTCCATGAAATGCTAGTGTTGCACCATGCAATTTAAGAAAATCCAACTGTAGAACAGTTTCAGTTGCACTATGAAATTAACAAGGAAGGTTTTATTTCAAGTTAGTTTTGCACAGCACCGTAAAAAATTTCCATTTCTAATTTTAACTCATTTCAAGAAGATAAGAAACATAAAATTAATTAATTAAATGTAAGAGGTTTTATATAAGCTGTATCAACAGCATTTAAGTATTTGAAACACGCAAATTCACACTACATTATATATATTTTTTATGTTGTACCCATGTAATATTTTACGAAAGGTGGTAGCTTTAAGCACAAGCATATTTTAGAATGTTCTTAACAATAAAAATGGTTTTAATTAAATAATTAATCAATTAAACTGTTTGTATATGTACAAGTATCTTGATAAAGCCTGGGATTCACTTGTCTGTTTTATTTCTTTGTGACTTTGAAAAATCCAATAAATCCGTTAAACAAAAAGAAACGTTGGTTCCAGCCTGTTTTTCCAGCTGTGGTCTTCGTGGTTACCAAGGAGGTTTGTCCTGCAGTTGTTTTTTTGCTTAATGGTTTGTGATGTAAAATGCTTGCAACTAGAATTGTTGGTATAGTTTGTTTACATTTATATACATTTATGATTGCCTATGTCATAAGTTATGGTTTAATAAAGATTTCATCAGTTGATTAAATTAAAGTTAATTAGTGGATGGTTTAGAAGTATATAAAAGCTATCTAATGGAGTAAAGTTGTATAAACCTGAGGAAGCGTGCTTGGATGCACGTGAAAGCGCTTGTTACACAATAAATTAGTTTTATTTATATCGTGGTGGTCTCCATCTGGTTGTTTTTTCGAATATTCTTGGTTTTTCAGCTGGAGACCTTTGAATGGTAGCATTTCTTATTTATATATTATTGGTTTAATAAAGATGTTAATTGTTTAAAAAAAAGTCAGGAATTAAATAATTTACGTAATGTTGCTTAGGTTATATGATATATAGTAATATATGTGAAGTATATAATGTTTGTGAACATGAACTTGGTAATACAGTTTGATTCTTTTTTATAAATGTGAAGTTGCCTGTGTCTCAAATGATAATTCAATAAAGGCGTTTAAAAAAAAAAGATTAGTTGTACCTCAGCCTTATATGCATACTGAGAGAGCTCTACCATGTGTCCCTTCAAATAATCAAAGAATGTGTGTCTTGGGTTGTTCACAGCACATGAACATGATCCATGTTGTACATGTACCTAGGGTAAAGGGACTTGAGCAACCTGTCATATCCTGTACCTGACAGGCAGCTCACCATCACCATTTCTTTGTTCAGCTTGGTGAGTAGTATGATCTAATGTTCTGGGCATAGGACTCACCAATATGGGGAGAGTCATTGTACTTCCCCATGCATGATGCCCTCCCTGGTTAGGTCAGGCCACAAATCAGGCTATTTTGAAGCAACTTCTGGAACTGATACACTCACGGGAATAAAAATTATAAAAACCTTTACCAAAGCTAACTACAGCTTACTAAGCAATGGTACAAAAAAGCTTCATACCACCTGCAATCGCAGACATCAGTGATCACTATGCTGAAGAGTACGCATATGCCATGTAGAAACACTTAAGCGACTGCATAGACTCTGCTGTACCTGACCGGATCAAAACCAGGTCTTCCCGTAAAATGAAGCCATCTTGGTGGACTTCAGGTATAAATAGATTATATAACAACTGGAAGAAACAGTTGTCCAAAACAAGAGGGATATCACTCTGCGGAGGAAGAGTTTCCTTCTTAGCCTTAACAATAGAATCAGAAATCTTGAAAAGTCTTCTAAAGCAAGTTACAAAACTAAAATTGCATCCCTAGCCATGGATAATCATAAGGCATTCTTTAACCATGTCTGAAGTGTAAAAGGAACGCCCAGCTATGTGCCAAGCTGGTTGTAGATGGAATCACTCATACTACACCAGAAGATATCGTCAACCTGCTAGCTGACGGATTCAGTGCAAACGTCCCTGCCCATCTCCACCTACCATGTCCCTAGTCATACCTGACACCAGCCGTCTGCCTAGTATCTCTATAGAATAGGTCATCTCTGCACTCACCAAGGCCAAATACGTGGCCTCAGTGGGAGTAGATAATATCCCAGTTTGCTTACCGAATAATCCCAAAACTCCCACAAAGCGCAAACTTTTATCTTACTTGTTTGCCTTCATTATTTTGCCTTTATCAGGAGACATTCATCCCAACCCAGTCCTCGCTGCCACTAATATGTCCTCACCTCCCCTTGGAACTAACCCACACCATTCCATTCACATGGTAACTATAAATATTCAGAGAATCTGTGACAGAATCTCAAATTTTCACACATGGATAGTCCACAGCACACCTTACATAATTGCCATCACTGAGACATGGTTAAAACTGTACATTAAAGACTCTGAATTTCTCCCACCAGACTCTCAAACTGTAAGATCTGACAGACCTAACAAAAAAGGTGGTGGAGTAGAACTAGTCTTTCATAACTCATTCAATATAGTACCCTACACTAATCCCATTCCACAGTCGCAAATGCAGAAATTACCATTGCCCTTTGAAGCTTAATAACTACGAAAACCTTTGCACCATAGCTCTCTACATATCCCCCCTGGGAATAATATTCCTCTAGTGGAAGAAATTCTAGCCTAGATCTCATCTAACATTGAAAACAAAACTATTGCAAGTAATACCAGTGAAACCCTGTGCCAGTAGCGTTAACAAGTTTCAAAAAAACACAATAAAGGGACACTGTGAAGATATTGCAGACCACTGTAACACCACCTAGGCAATGTAAATATCAGTTGGATAAACCTTAACTCTAGCTCCCATTTAACTTGTATAACTTCATCCAAATAATAAACACCCCTTCCAGACCTAACCAAGATTACACTTCAGGATCCACTCTAGACTGGATTCTCATCTCCCTCCCCAATAAACTGTTTGAAGCAGGCACACTTCCAGACACACTGAGCGACCACCTCCCCGCTTTCATCCATCACTCCACCTCAGTCCTACAAAATCAACACCAGTACAAGCAGACAATGAATCTAACTGACTTCAACCCTTTAATCTTTACTGATATTCTCAGAAATATTAACAGGCACATATTAACTCTCCCACTAGACAATGCAGTAGACTGGAAGCCACGGTGGTACAGCGGTAGCGTTGTTGCCTCACAGCAAGAGGTTCTCCTGTTAGATTCTCGGCTGGAGTGCCTTCTGTGTGGAGTCTACATGTCCTCCCTGCAGTCGAATGGCGTTCGAAAGACATGTGTGAATGAGCATGCCTTCACTGAAGGTTGGGCATTGGGCTGGCAACTTGGCACCATAAAAATCTACTACCAATCATTAGCGGATTGGAGTTCCGCTGTGGCGACCCTTGACCGGGAAAAGCCGAAAAGACAAACTAGACAATGCAGTAGACTCTTTCAATATTACATTACTGGACACACTAAATAGCCATGCACTTCTCAGCATGAAACAAGTCAAAATTAACTGTGCTCCTTGGCTAACCAAACCCACTAAAAATATGATGCACCTTAGAGATAAAACCTGGAAAAATAATCAATCTAACAAAAACCAGGATGCCCTGACACTCCAACAGCTCCGTGACCAGGTAAAAAAGCTGGTGCAAAATGACAGAAAAGCTCACTATATAAAGATGCAGTCTAAACATAAACAAAACCCCAGAAATTCTGGAACTCCATCTCATCCCTCCTGAACCCTGGCATAAAAAACAATCCTTGTCCTCACCCTGACAAACCTACTCAACAAAGGTGCCTCTTTCTTTATTTCATTCTTTATAAATTCAATAGCCAACATTGCCACTAGCTTCCCTCCTATTAGTGACAGAGTTAACTGACAGTCCTTGACCAATGCCCCCCCCCCCATACATATCTCTACTAATACCACCTCCACCCTGGACCCCTACCCCCCACTCTACCCCTAATTCAATATAAATCCCATCTCTACCACAACCATTAAAAGACTACTCCTGAGGATCAAACCCTGCTGTAATGCTCCTGACAGTTTACCCCCAACATTCCTAAAAATTGCACCTGATGCCATTGCTTTCCCTATAAGTATCCTAATCAACAGATCCATCTAAGAATCTTATGTCCCCAAATTATGGAAGAAAGCCTTCATTCTCCCTCTTTATAAAGGTAGGAAAAATGGTATCTCCAACTTTTGACCTACCGCTAACCTGTCCTCTATAAGATCTTGGAAAAATGCATTCATCTTCAGCTAATTCCCTAGCTACTTCAGAACCACTTCCTGTCTTCTATACAACATGGGTTCAGACCAGGCCAAAGCACTACAACTGCCCTTATTTCTTTCCTGGATACTATTAACGGAGCTTGTGATAATGGGAAAATTGTATCTACCATATTCTTAGATCTTTCTAAGGCATTTGACACAGTTTCCTACCTTCTGCTACTGTCACAATTCTCCAACTTTGTCCGCCACCGCTCTCAACTCGTTCTCAAGCTATCTAAAACACAGATAACAGGTCGTCAAATGGCAGAACTCTCTGTCTTCCTGTCTTCACACTTCTACCTGAGTTCCTCCAGGCTCCATACTCAGCCCTTTCGTATTCAGTATTTTCATTAACAACTTCCACACATCTATATCCAGTGGGTCCCTTATCCATTATGGAGATGACACTGCCATCACCTGCACAGATGATTCTATCTCCAAACTCCAACTCAAAATGCAAATATCTTTCTCCACCACTAAATCCTGGATGCTGAACACCACGTAGCCCTTAACCTTAATATATCCAAGATCATACTTTTCACCCCAAACGTCTACCCTGTTGGACAAAGACATGTTTAACATTGGCTCCCAAACTAAAGCACAAATAGATATTGTCGACTACTCAAAACTTCTGGGAGTAACCATACATGAGCAACTAAAATTTGATATTCACCTGCAACAAAACATGAGGAAAACAAAATCTAAACTTGTCATGCTCTGTAGGCACAACCAGTTCCTTACCCCTCTTCCAGACATACTCTTCTTCCTTCCTTAATGTGTGGTACCCCTCTACTTACCAAGCTCGAGATGTCTTACAATAAAATTGCAAAATTTGCAACAAATTCCAAAAACTTCTCATAACTGTAATGCTCTTCTCTCCTTAAAATGCTAGAGCTTCCAAACTACATCAACTACCTGCAACTCCTTACTGCCTACAAATGTATGTTTAAACCTCCTGACTGTCGTACCCATAGTTCTCTCTTCATATTTTACCTCCCAAACAGGCCCTTAGGTCATAGAATCAGCAACTGCTTGAGGTTCACAAACCTCATCATTCACCAGGCCAACTTCTCTTCTCTTACTGTTTAGCCAAGAACTGGAATGCCCTTCTATTAAAAATCAGATCAGTCCAAAATCCTGCCCACTTCAGAACTTCTCTCCACTCTTACCTATCTTCCAGCTGGAAATGGTCCTGCATTCACCCCCCTTGAAATTCCTATCTCTAATTGACATAATCTCCTTCTACTTTCTTGACTAGTTTTATCTATTAATCCTTCACACAATACTTCTAAACTGCTAATCATACTTTCAGCTTTGCAATCCAGTTAATAGAAAATGCTATACTGCCTTTGTATATAAATGTATTTGTACTGAATTGATGTTTATTATCCAATATTGTCAAACAGTGCTGTACTACCAATGTACATAATTTTGCTTAAACTGTACTTTAATTGTACTTTTTATTGTACTGAGGAGCTTTTCTCCCTAGGCCTTCAGTGAAGCCTGGCTCTGCACAGCCCAGTGGACATTCCCGGTTAACAAACTGCAGATAAAATAAATAATAAATCTAAAACAAGACCTAGCAGATCCACTTGGCATTCTCTCTAATCATAGCTTTAGTACGAGCTATGTTTCTGCAGAATGGAGACCAGCAACAGTAATCTCCCTTCACAAACGAGGGCTGTCAACTGACCCTGGCAACTAAAAAAACATAAGTCTAACCAGCCTCATCTACAAGGCCATGGAAAGAATTATCATGGACCTCATCAACAAGGACATAGGCAACCCTCAAACTCAGGACCCAACCCAGTTTGGCTTCGTTAAGGATAGATCATTCTTATTAAACCTGGTAGACTTCTTTGAGAATGTCACCAAGGTCATGGAAGAAGGTAAGACAATGCACACAGCCTATCTCGACCTTGCCAAGGCTTTCAACATATTTCCTTACTCTGGCATGATTGATAAACTCTCCCAGATAGGGATTAACACTTACGTTACTAGATGGGTAGCTAATTGGCTCACTGACAGAACACAGTCTCAGAATTGGTGATTCCACCTCAACCAGTAGACCCATCACCAGTGGAGTACCACAGCGGTCTGTGCTGAGCCCTTTACTGTTTTGCATCTATTTCTCAGAAGTCCAGACCAATGTACATGGCCTTTGGTTCACCAAGTTTGGTGATGATTGCAAACTGGGAACAATCATTGAGTCCCTCAATGATGTCAGCATATTACAAGAAGGGCTAATAGAAACAAATGATTGGTACCACATAGGCGGTAGCTCACTAAACACTGAAAGTATGATAAGAGACTTTGGGACACAGATGTACAGTAGTCTCTCCTTTGATAGACATTGCCATAGTAGAAGGAAATCCTTCTACGTGGCACACCTCATCACAAAAGGGTTCTCCTCTAGAAAAAAGAAGGTCATTGTTCTCTCTGTTCATCCCTCATCATACATATTATAGAGTACAATGCCCCATTTGGCATACATCTCACAACACACCTACAACAATTGGAAAGGCCACAGAAATTCTTCACTAAGAGGATTGCCGGCCTCAAACAGATGCCATACGCAGACCGTCTCAAAAAACTCCTGCTCCACTCCGTGGCATATCCCCTACTCAGAGGCGATCTCTGCCTAACATACAAAGCTATGTCTAACCCAGAGCTGTTGTACATGCTACCCTTAAAGAAATCCCAATATCTCTGAACCACATGCTCCAGGGACCTAAGCCTTGTCACCACAATAAACATAACATGCTGGAGAGAGAGATTCCTGTCTCAGAGTCTTCCCATACTCTGGAACAAACTACCCATTCATGTCAAGCAAAGCTCCTCATTGGCCCTCTTTAAGAAAAATCTTGACGACTGAATGGGAAATAGAAAATTAACCCTGGGGATCACTTCTGTGGAAAATAAATTTCTTGGGTGGTGAAAGCCAGGGAACCTTTTTGGCTAGACTTATATAGGCCCCAGGGCAAATATCCTAGTACCTGCCTATGAACCAAAGCCATGGTCTAAAAGTAAATGCAAAAAAAATATTATTATTCTTTTTGGGAAAAATGGAATTTCCTACAAATTACAATATTGATAGCACCCACCTGAGATTTAGCCCAGTGGTGTGAGACTTGGGAACACAGGTTATAGCAGTCTGAACTTTGGCCACCAAGTTTCCACAGTGGTAAGGAAAGCCTTCTAAGTAGTGCACCTGATAAGCAAGTGGATAGCATCTAGGTCAAGGGATGTTATAACTCCACTGTACTCGATCCTCAACAGACTACTAAGAGAGTGTAATGCACCCTTTTGCATGTACCTCACCAGGCACCTGCAGCAGATGGAGAGACTTCAAAGGTTTCTCACTAAGAAAATACAGGCCCCCCAAACCATGGCCTACATGGACAGGCTCACTTTAGTCTGTACGTTATAGGCAGCTGAGAGGTGATTTGTGCCTGGCCTATATGGAAATCTCTGACCCTGCTGTAATAGAAATGCTGCACATCTGCAAGTCAAATGGCACAAGGGTCACTCACTTTAGGGATCTCAACCTAGCTTGTGACATTAACAGAACATGCTGTAGAGGCAGATACGTCTCCCAGAGACTGCCACTTTTCTGGAATAGACTTACTATTAACGTAAAACAGAACTCCTTACTGACCCTATTCAAACACAGCCTAGGTAATTGGATGGGATACTGCATCACCCCTGGGGTGGCACCCATGTCCCTCATGGACAGGGTAGCTGATGTTGATCACAGACTTCCTGTGTTCATAAATTTGTTCTACAAGCTACCCAGAAAGAACAGATGGGGATACTTGGGATTAACATGGCTAGGCTTTAAAAGTTTCTAGGGCTCCTAGCCCAGTAACCTCCTATGAACCTATATCACTCACTGTGGTGCAGCCTATTACTAGGGCATTTCCATGCATAGTGGGTGATCTAGAAAGCGTTCTTGGCTGGTTTGTTAGATTGTTCATTAAATACGAATGATTATTTAATTAACTAATTTTTTTACTGGGGTAGAGCACTGATTAAATCTGACCTTTTGCAGTCTCATCCTGGGTTACATATATAGCAATGACAGTAAAGACATTACAGGAATAACTAAAGTATACAGTATGATGATATAATATAACAGAGGCAAAACAAGTATACACATATCTACAAAGAGATTTAAAAAAGCAGGATTAAGAGTATACAGTCATAATTCAGGTGTTAATAGATGTGGTAAATGTGTCCAGCCAAACGAATAAACATAGTATGTACAAGTATGGAGGGAAATTTTAATAACGAAGACAGTAGAAATTGTAAAATACTACGAGTTGCACTGCAAGAGCTTATAACAGGAGATGTGGGTATTTAGACGTACAGTAGGAAAATGAATAGGGCAGACAGGGTAGACTCGGGTATGGGTTTATAAATTAGAGAGGTTAGGACATTAATCAGCCAAGATTTCCTGAAAGAAATATAGTAATACATCCACCGGAGATAGTTGACATGATCTGTATTCTGAAACATGAAGAAAGGGAGCCAAGAAAGAGATTGTCTTTGCCTTGAATGGGACGTCCCAGTGCCTTGTCCAAGGAATGATGAGGCAGTTATGTGACAATCTTATGTGTTTTACTTGCTGTAAGGTAACTGAGATAAACGATACATATGGAGTGCCTTGCAGAGGGATTTCCAGTTTTGTCCTACATTCTTCTAATTCTTTCGGCTTTTCCCAGTTAGGGGTCGCCACAGCGGAACTCTGGTCTGCTAATGATTGGCAGTAGATTTTTACAGTGCCGAGGTGCCAGCCTGACGTCCAACCTTCAACGAAGGCACCCCCATTCACGCATGTCTTTCAAAACGCCACTCGACCGCGGGGAAGATATGCAGACTCCACACAGTAGGTGCTCCAATCGAGAATCAATAGGATTATAATAGGCTAACTATTCCTTTAGTACAGAGAATTCATATGCTGCCTAAATACGTAGAAGAAGGATTACCAATGAAGATGTCTTAAGTGCCTATCAGTGGGATAACCAACAGATGCCAACTGAAAGATACCTTATGTAATATATCCAGTACATCTTGTTTCCATTACAAGTAAGCCAGACAATTGTTTCTGGAGAAAAGCGTGTGTGTGTGTGTGTGTGTGTGTGTGTGTGTGTGTGTGTGTGTGTGTGTGTGTGTGTGTGTGTGTGTGTGTGTGTGTGTGTGTGTGTGTGTGTGTGTGCACGTAAAGATAGATAGATATATGGGTCTACTTCATATGACTGAAATTTCATTTGACTGAGACCAAAACACTGACAGTTCAAAAGACTGA
Organism: Protopterus annectens; assembly: GCF_019279795.1. Lineage (NCBI taxonomy): Eukaryota > Metazoa > Chordata > Ceratodontiformes > Protopteridae > Protopterus > Protopterus annectens. The sequence continues at coordinate 1,798,608,306 of NC_056739.1, forward strand.
AAACACATTTGACTGAAACTCATAACACTGACACATTAAAGTAAAAGGTATATGCCCTTTTCCTCACTGTAGCGTGTTCCTGGAGTTAGTATATATAGTTTGGGGGGTGTGGGGGGCACAGCCCCCCCACATTGGGGGTATGGGGGGCGTAGCTCCACTCATAGTTTAGGTAAATATTGTTTTCTACAAAGAGTTATTGATTGCAGTTTGAAATATCCCTGTGTATGGTTTAAAATGTAACTATATACACGAACTCCAGGATCGCACTACAGTGGAGAAAAAGGCATGATGTTAAGTTGTCAGTCTCGCCTTCATTCTTGCTGGATGGGTTCGGAGCCGATCCTCGGCTCTGACTTGGCCACTTACTAAAGCTCGAGAGCTAATTTTACCGGCTCGAGGCAACCCTATATCCCATGATGCTAGGCGATAACTCCCCAGATCTCGATTGCCGCTTTCGCTTGCGAGGTGCGTTTTTTTACCGGCTCCTGGTAAGTCTTTTGAATACTTAGTTTTCAGTCACCCTTTTTGGTTAGTTTTCCACCCAGTTGTTTTTTAGTAATTAATGACTACTTTTAATCCTATTCCCGTTAATACCTTCCCTTTTTTCCCCTTATATCCCCCCCTCCACTCTTTAGGTTAGACCTTAAGCCTGCCCCTTTCCTAATTATTCTTAGGGATCCTGTGGAGTGTTTGGGTGTGTCAGTATCCCACTTAATATTTTTATTTTTTTTGAGTGTTGTGTGTGTGTGTGTGTGTTTCCTTTTGTGCTCCCTCGACACTGTTATGTCGAAGGAACCAAAAGAAACTAAGGTCTCAGGCTTTAAGAAGTGTGACTCGTGCTGTCAGAAAATGTCTCTGACAGACGGTCACACTTCTTGTGTTTACTGCCTGGGACCCCTGCACCTGCAGGACTCTTGCTCTTTGTGTCACGCGTTCAGTCCAAGAGTCCTGCAGGAGCGCAGGAACAAACTAATATTAAGGGGCTTGTTAAAGCCCGAGGGCTCCCCGACTAAGTCTGCATCGGGGAGGCCTTCGAAACCAGCAAAACCGTCGGTTTCGAGTACCAAGCCTTCGGCTGCTGGCTCTTTGTCTGTGCCTAGATCGGCTCCGGCTGGAGCCGATCCCTTTGAGTCACAGATTCCTGTCTCGGCCCCTCTCGGTGCAGATACCTCTGAATCCATGCATTCACGGTCGGCTCCAGCTGGAGCGAACATGTCTTCGGCTCCTTCGGCTCCATCCAAATCTAAGAAGAGGTCAAGATCCCCTTCATTGGAGTCCATCCATTCGGCTCCGAGATCCCCCCTGCTCTCGCAGCGGAGCCATCGGAGCCGATCTTCTCGGTCGTCCAGGCTTTCCGACCACAACCTTGAGAGAGTGGTAAGTAGGCTGTTAAAGTCTCGGGCATTGGCCCAAATGATCTGTAGCCCGTGTCATCAGATGGTAGCTATTACGACTCCACCTATTTTTCCTCCTTCGACTCTCCCTCAGAGTTCGGAGCCGTGACTGTTGTGGCGTCGGTGCCGATACCTCCCCCTTCGGCTCCTTCATCTTCCGCTCCAATCTCCTCCTTGATGCCTTCATTGGAATGATCCGGGCCCCTGATCTCTCTCGTCGGCTCCGAGGGGGCGAGTGGCATCGGACCATTGTTCGGCCCCGTTCTCCCTCTCTGAGCGTCGGCGCTGGTGAGCTCGGCCCCGATGTCGGCCTTGGAGCCTTCCCTGTCAGTGCGGCCTGGGGTTCCCACCTCTTCGGAGCGGGAGCCCTCTGGCCTTTCTGATAGGAGAGCCTTCGAGGTGATGAGGAGTGTACTAGCTCCAGGGCATAGTCAACGGTCAGCTCCATCAGCTCCTCCCACTACAGAGCCTGCTGATGTCTCTTCCCACTCTCTTGCTCCGGGACCCGGAGATCCAATGCCTCAGGTTTTCCCACTGGGAATATCTTCCTCTTCCGAGGCCTCTCCTGACCTGTCAACGGAGCCTCCGCGTAAGAGGACATGTAAGAGGAAGCATGTGGACTCCCCTGAGTCCATTACATCTGACACCGACTTGGATGAGTCGGAGGGATCCCCAAAGTCCCCCTCTGAGGATGTCTCTTTCTCAGACATCCTAGAAATCCTAAAGCAGAGGGGGAACTGGTCTTCCCTTAATCCTTCCGAGAACGAGTGAGTGTACCTGGAGGCATTTGGTTCTCGACCCTCCACCTCCTGGGTATCTCCGCCTTTCCACCCCCTTATGGAAGTAGTGGCTCGGAAGGCATGGTCGGCCCCGGATTCGGTGGAACCCACCCCTCGGAGGCCATCTAAATTCATCACGGCACCAGTTGACAAACAATTCTTAACAAAAGGTGTACCGCCAGATGCCATGGTGGTGACTGCAGCCACCAAGAAGGAACTAGCTGATCCTTCAGTACCTATCCATCCTCCTAATAAGGATTCTAGGACCATGGATAGGTACGGTAAGTGATGTTTTCTTCAGCGAACTTTGCCATGCGGTCTCTGAATTACTTGTGTCATTTCACCCGCCTTCAGAGAGATATTCTCAAAGAGTTGGGAGAAGTCTTACAGGATCCTTCAGCTGCTGGTCCCAGGATAAAATCAACTCACAGCTTGGAACCCTAAACTCGATTAACTCCTCCATGCGTCTCATTTCATATGCAGCCGATGGAGCGAGTAGGGCCGCGAGCACAGGAGTGGCCTTAAGGCGTCACACCTGGATGCAGCTTTGTAATTTTGCTGACCCTTTCAAGGCGTCCTTCACAAATTCCCCTTTTGACGGTTTGGCTTTGTTCGGACCTCAAGTAAAAGACACCTTGACCAGATGCGAACAAGATGGTAAGAATCTTTCTGCCGTAGGAGTCCGTTTCTCCACCCCTTCAAGACCATACCCTAAGGGTCAGAAAGGTGGGAAAATGTGGTTCTGCAAATCTCAAGGAGTCACGCCTGACGCAAGAGGTCACTTTACCCCCAGAGGTAAAGGGGGTAACAACAGACGCCACCCTAGGGGCAGAGGGGGTTCGCAGAACCAGGGTAGCAGGGAGCCTCTCTCTGACAAACCCCTCCAGCATCCCTGAGATGTTGCCCGATTGTCCACCTTCGGAGGCAGTCGGGGGAAGATTGTCGTTGTACCCAAAAGCCTGGCTTTCCCTTACTCAAGACAAATGGGTACAGTCGATCATATCCGAGGGTTACAAAATTCCCTTTATCCAAACCCCAATTCAGCAAAAGGGAACCCTTACAGACGTTCCACCTGGTCTAAGGGAACTAGCAGTACCAGAGAGATCAAAACTGCTAGGAAAAAAGAGCCATCCAGCCAGTCCCAGCAGACCAACTAGGATCCGGAATCTACTCAAGGTTCTTTTTGGTACCGAAAAAGACAGGGGACTGGAGACCAATATTAGATCTTAGCAAACTAAACAAGTTTGTAAAGAGAATAAGATTCCGGATGGTCACGCTACAGTTCATTCTACCCTTTCTGGGCAAGGACAATTGGATGTGCTCCATGGACCTTCTGGATGCGTACTATCACATCAAAATTTACAGGCGCTCCAGAAGGTTTCTCCACTTTCGGCAGGGGGCCAGTCACTACCAATTCAGAGCCCTGCCCTTTGGTCTCACTACAGCCCCCCAGAGTGTTCACCAAATGTATGGCAGCGGTTACGGCTCACCTGAGACGTCAAGGATTCCAGGTGTTTCCAATTCTAGACGACTGGCTCCTCACTGCCACCACCAGGCATCAACTTCTCCAAGCCAGAGCTTACACCATTCACATTTGCAGAGGGCTAGGCATCTCTATACATTTCGAAAAGTCTGCCTTGTCAGTCTGTTACCTTTATAGACGCCAACTTGGACACCGTACAACTTTCAGCAAAGTTAACAGATCAAAGGGTCTTAGATATTCAAAACCATGTCCATGTTCTTCTTCAGAGCGACAAAATTCAGGCCAGGTATGTCCTGAAAGTATTGGGTCTTATGGCGGCCGCCATAACACTTCTTCCTCTTGCACGTTTTTACATGAGTCTTCTACAGTGGATGCTTTTTGCCCAATGGTCCTTTCAGCAACTCCCTATGCACCACAAGATCATGATAACTCCAACTTGCAAAAGTCATCTGTCCTGGTGGATATTGTCCCCTCAAGTCCATCAAGGCAGACCCTTTGTTCCTCCTTCCCCGGTCGCCACGGTTACATCGGACGCCTCCCTGATCGGGTGGGGGGCATTTTCAGGGCAGGATGGTCCATGGCACTTGACAACCTTTCGGACGCCACCTGCACATAAATGTCCTAGAGATGAGAGCAGTGCTTTTAACGTTGCAAGCCCTCCACGGCTCTCTTCCCCTGGGAACTATTGCAATCCAAACGGACAATATGTCCGTAGTGTGGTATATCAACAAGCAAGGCGGAACCAAATCCTATCCCCTGTGTTGAGAGGCACTCAGACTTTGGCAATGGGCAATCTCCTCTCAGCGGTTTCTGATAGCAACGCATATCCCCGGGAAGTCCAACATCATAGTGGACAGGTTGAGCAGAGCTATACTCATGCCACACGAGTGGTCTCTCAAACAATCTGTGGCGGAAGAGATTTTTCAGAAGTGGGGCCTTCCTTGCTGCGATCTTTTTGCTACACCCCAAAACAGCAAATGCCCCGACTTCTTCACCCTCTTCCCCCTTCCAGGCCATCCCCTCAGAGACGCTCTAGTCCAAGATTGATCTCGGGGACTTCTCTATGCCTTTCCACCCTTTCCTCTAATCCCACAAGTAATTCAGAAAGCAACCGCCTTGAGAGCCAAGTTGATTCTCATTGCCCCTTATTGGCCTCGACAGATATGGTTTCCGTTCCTACATCGTTATCTTTTGGTACAGCCTTGGTATCTGGACCCAGCTCCAGATCTGTTGATCCATCAGTCGGGGGAGCTACACCAATCCCTACATTCTCTCAACCTCACTGCTTGGTTGCTCCACTTCCGTCTCTAGCCAGGCTTCCTATGATTTCTAATCCCGTCCGGGATATCATAGTAGCTTCCCTTAAATCTTCCACCAGAAGGATTTACACTAGTAAATGGAAACGTTTTTTCCTTCTGGGCAAAGGCATGGAATATAGATCCCTTTACTGCCCCAATTCATTCGGTCTTAGACTTCCTAGCCGAAATTTTTCATTCAGGGTCTTCTTCCTCTACAGTAAAAGTTCAGTTGGCAGCCATATCGAATTTTCATATATGCTTATCAGACCACAACATCATGTCCCATAAGCTTTGCAAAGCTTTCCTTAAAGGTGTGTTTTTACTTAAGCCTCCGATCAAAGACCCTCCACCTCAGTGGGATCTTAATTTAGTCTTAACATCCTTGATTCTTCCCCCTTTGAACCTGCGGTTTCCTGTTCATTGAAATTTCTTTCCTGGAAGACCCTCTTCCTAGTCGCCATTACTTCTGCTAGGAGAGTATCTGAGCTTCACGCCCTCTGCATTCGTCCTCCCTACTTAATCTTCCATAAAGACAGAGTTTCTCTAAGGACTAATCCATCCTTCTTACCCAAGGTGGCTTCGCAGACAAATTTAAATCAATCAATTGATCTCCCAGTTTTTTTTCCAAACTATACTAATAGAGCGGAGCAAAAGCTACATTATCTAGATGTTCATCGCCAGCTCTGATACTATTTGGATAGAACCAAACAAATAAGGAAGTCTGATCAACTGTTTTTATTGTATGCAGAAAATAAGAAAGGCCTTCCTGTATCTAAGGTAACCCTATCTAGGTGGCTGTCTTCTGTGATTACATCTATTTATCAACTCAGAGGCAGAGAATTGACTTCTAAGCCAAAAGCCCATTCAACTAGAGCATTAGCTACATCTACAGCTTTTCAAGCTAGACTACCAATAGACACCATCTGTGTGGCAGCCACATGGGCCTCTCCTCATACCTTTGTTTCGCATTACAAATTGGACATGGCCTCTAGGGACAGAGCAAAATTTGGTTCCACCGTTCTCAAGAGTCTGTTCCAATGAGCCACCCAGGATGAAGGTGCTAGGGACACAGTCCCATCCAGCAAGAATGAAGGCGAGATTGACAACTTAACATTGAGAAGTTAGGTACCTACCATAACGTTCCATGTTAGTTGTCTTCTCTCGCCTTCTTTCTTGCGTCCCACCCACCATCCCCCTGGCCTGGACAGACTGAGAAGATCTTCCCTTCTTTGAAGGGTCCTTATATTCCCTTGTTTCACCATCTAGGTGTCCTAGGATAGCTATAGTGTAGATAACGATCTTTGGGGGTTTTTATCCCTGTTCCTCCTCCTTTCCAGTTGGAGGATTTTTTTATTGGCCTATGCTAGGTTTTCAGCTTCCAAACGAGATCTGGGGAGTTATCGCCTAGCATCATGGGATATAGGGTTGCCTTGAGCCGGTAAAATTAGCTCTCGAGCTTTAATAAGTGGCTGAGTCGGAGCCGAGGATCGGCTCCGAACCCATCCAGCAAGAAAGAAGGCGAGAGAAGACAACTAACATGGAACGTTATGGTAGGTACATAACTCCAGTGTTTTGAGTTTCATTCAAATGAGTTTTCACTCTCTTGAATTGTCAGTGTATTGGTCTCAGTCAAATGAAATTTAGGTCAAATGAAGTTGACCCATATATATATATCTATCTATATATATATATATATATATATATATATATATATATCTATATATATATATATATCTATATATATCTATAAATATATATATATATATATATATATATATATATATATATATATATATATATATAGAGAGAGAGAGAGAGAGAGATATGTGTGTTTTTGTGTGAATGTGAAAAATCTAGTATGCTTCCATTGGTTTGCTAAACTTCACAGTAAAGTGGTAACACCTCACTGTCAGCAACGGACTAAATAAAAGGAGCACGCAGAGGAAACTGTTAGCATTCCTGCTGTGCAACTAACTCTCCCCCAAATGTGGTGAAACTTGAGCTCTTAGTTAAAAAGTTGATTGAATGTAAACAATAGGATTGCATGCCTTAACTACATGTTGTTGTTGTCTTTTGGCTTTTCCCGTTTAGGGGTCGCCACAGCAGAACTCCGGTCCGCTAATGATTGGCTGTAGATTTTCACGGTGCCATGTTGCCAGCTCTACCCCAACCTTCAACGAAGGCACGCCCATTCACTCATGTCATTCGGAACTCCACTTGACCCGCAGGGAGGACATGCAGACTCCACACAGAAGGCACTCCCCGCACACTAGCTGAGAATCGAACGGGAGAACCTCTTGCTGTGAAGTAAATTAAACAGTTGGAAGTCTGTGACACACTCCTTTTAAGGGCAAGATGTTATATAATGCTGAGAAATAGTAGTGTTGTTCAATCTGCAGGCTAGCTGCTCTAAGCTTATTTCTGAAAAATGCCACACTGTCTAAAGGTTTCAGACCTAACCGTGACTTTATAGAGAATTTTTACTGTCTAGGCATTTGCTACTAGACTGTGGTCAGCTCTGTGCAAACTTGCCTGATTTATAACAGAGAAAAAAAGCTTGAGAACTGACTCATAAGCTGTCCAACTAGTAAACAACCAAAACAGTAGAGATCACTGTGTAAAGTGAGCGTAAGTGCAGTAAATCAAGAAAATATTCTTTCAAAGAGCACATTCACAACGGTGGGCAGTATAGAGGTATTACACTCTTGTCACACTGTAGGAAGATGCTAGAGAGGGTTAACTCAATAATGAATACACAAAGTAGTAGAAAGTAAGATGGGAGGATTAGCAATTCAGATTAAGATCAGGATGCAAAACAACTGACAGAGAGAGATGGTGGGATAGTTAGAGCCAACTAGTAAACAACCAAAACAGTAGAGATCACTGTGTAAAGTGAGCGTAAGTGCAGTAAATCAAGAAAATATTCTTGTTTTGGTTTGGATGTCGCTGGATGCAGATGAAACATTTGAAAAGCACTGCTGAGTTCTCAGTAAATGAACAAAGAACCTTGCAAACTTGTCTGATACATAGAGAAAAAAGCTTGAAACCTGACTCCAATGTTCTCTAGCCAATTAATAACCACACTTTTAGCTTCCTGGAGTACTTCATGTAACAGAGAGACCAGGTAAACAACTTCTGCCGTAATATGGATGATCCTGGAATTTCTTAATGTGAAAGCACAGCAAAAGCAGCTCTGAAGTGCAGAATAAACAGCAACTATCAAACAACCTTTTCCCTGACTAATTATCCATTCTGCAAGGTGATTTGAAGATGCAGAGAAATAGAAAAGCCAGTAAATAGTGAAATTACTGTTTTTGCCATAAAATTAAATAAATGCTTTAAAAATGCTCAAAAACAGTAGTGACCACTGTATAAAGCAGGTGTACATGCTGTAACTCAAGAAAATGTTCTTATGTTAACTTGGGTGGATCTGGATGCATTTGAAACACGTAGTGTTGCAGAGTTCTGTTGTTCCATTATTTTCCCAGCTATTTCAGTTTTCATCATCTCCTGATTCTCCCTTTGCTGCCATTATGACTGTGTTATATGTACTCTGATTCTTCCTGTCTGCTTTCAGTTGTGCATTAAATTCCCTTATTTGCTGAATTTCTTGTTGAGAGTCTGCCTGTAATGCTACATTGTCTGTACACAGCATCTTTGATATGGCCCCTCAGACCTGTTTGCTAATATAGTCCATCATCAGTGGGAACAGTGGGCTCAGAGCAGAGCCTTGATTCATACTCACTCCCAGTGTGAATTGCTCTGTGAGACTGGCCACTGTTCATACTTGTGTCATTGGGTCCTAGTGCACAGCTCACACTAATTCTACCAATGTTTCTGGGACTTAAGACCATCTCAGGACTACCCAAATCAGTTTTCTTGGGATCCTTTTCATATGCTTTCTCCAATTCTAGGCATGCCCATTTGTACTTTTCCTCAGCTCTAACTATCCCACCATCTCTCTCTCTCTGTCAGTTGTTTTGCATCCTGATCTTAATCTGAATTGCTAATCCTCCCATCTTACTTTCTACTACTTTGTGTATTCATTATTGAGTTAACCCTCTCTAGCATCTTCCTACAGTGTGACAAGAGTGTAATACCTCTATACTGCCCACCGTTGTGAATGTGCTCTTTGTTGTACACTGGTGCTAGGATACTTATTCTGTAGTCATCCGGGATACATCTTTTTTTTTTCCATAATGCTGAGTACCTGCTGGAGCAGTTTCTCCCCTAAGCACTAGCCAGCCTATCTTCCACGTGAATAGTGAGTTTTGGCCCAGAAATTGTAGTTTATTTGGCCGTTTGGGCAGTTTTCCATCTCTTTCACCTTGCTGGCTTAAAAGCCTACGTTTGTACTTGTTTCCCGCTTTTCCTGTAACTAGTGTAGTCCAGGTACAGATTTGCAGTATTCCACAACCGTTTATAAGCTTCTGAGTCCCCAAGCCTTTCTGTGTTGGAGGGAAGCCTTCTAGCTTATCAGTTGGAGTGGTAAGCATTAGGTAGCCTATCTACCACAAGAGGAGTGATTCCTGGCCCAGAAATTGTGGCTATTAGCCGTTTGGGTAGTTTTTTCCCCATCTCTTTCAACGTTCTGGTTTAAAAGCCGCACTTGCGCTTGTTTCCCACCTTTCCTGTAACTAGCCTAGTCCAGATACAGAGTTGCTGTTTCCAGGACTGTTGGTAAGCTGCCTTTCTGTGTTGGAGGGAAGCCTTCTAGCTTATCAGTGGGAGTGGTAAGCACTAGGTAGCCTGTCTACTACGAGAGGAGAGGTTCTTGGCCCAGAAATTGTAGTTTATTGACCATTTGGACAGTTTGTCCATCTCTTTCAACTTTCTGGTTTAAAAGACCACATCTGCACTTGTTTCCCATCTTTCCTGTAACTAACCTACTGGGTAGCACTAGAAAGCCTTAAACTAATATAAGCCTTCTAGCTTAGGAGAGAGACTTTGGAGTGATTAAGTATCAGTTTTCTGTACTTTCTTGCTGTACTTAACTGTTTTCTGCCTAGACGCAAGTTTTGCACCATTTACTGTGATTTAAAACTTGTTTTTTCACATATTATACTCATTTGACAGCCTGCACTTTTAAAAAGTTGTTTTTTGTTTAAATAATTTAACTGTTGTAGGCAACACAGTAAAGTGCGGTAGCGTTTTCTGATTTTGTAGTTGTTTAAAGCTGTTTAAATTGTATTTTTTACTGTTTTTGTTTTATCTTAAAAAATTCCTTGTTTCCCGCTTCTCTAAGCTAGTATAGTCCAGTTTTCACTGAAAAACAAAAACGGCAGTCAAACTTAGAAAACTGGAAACCAAATTCAGCCAGCTAGTATCCTCCCAAGTGGTATAACAGCACTTTAAATCTACTATGTCGTAAAGGCAAATATGGAAAGCTTTACAAAAGGCAACGTAGAGAAAAAACACTGGTTTATTAAAAAGTTTTAAGCGCAAACGAAAAGCGTTTAAAACTTTTTAATAAACCAGTGTTTTTTCTCTACGTTGCCTTTTGTGAAGCTTTCCATATTTGCCTTTACGACACGAGTGGATTTAAAGTGCTGTTTTACCACTTGGGAGGATACTAGCTGGCTGAATTTGGTTTCCAATAGTCCAGTTTTCAGGCTAGTGCTGAATTCACGGCTGTGATACTAGTTTCCGAGTTGCCCATACCTTACTTGGATAGAGGGAAGTTTCTCTGTTCACTTGTGAGAGAAGGGAGCTTTGAGCAACCTATCTGTCCCTGAAGGAGTGGGTCCAGCCCTGAAGTTAGTAGTTTATTTAAGCAATAACCCACGCTTGGGTGTGGGTAATGCTGGATTTAATGTCGCGAGGGCGAAGCCCGAGTGGCCAAACAAAGACAACCGTGGGTAAATCCAGCATTACCCACACCCAGAAGTGGTTTATTGCTATTATACAATGACATTATTTAAGAAAAAAAAATTTGAGGCTAGTGCTGAATTCAGGGCTTTGATACTAGTTTCTGAGTTGCCCATACCTTACTTGGATAGAAGGAAGTTTCTCTGTTCACCTGTGAGAGAGGGGAGCTTTGAGCAACCTATCTGTCCCTGAAGGAGTGGTTCCAGCCCAGAAGTTAGTAGTTTATTTAAGCAATAACCCACGTCTGGGTGTGGGTAATGCTGGATTTATGGTCACGAGGGTGAAGCCGGAGTGGCCAAACAAAGACAACCGTGGGTAAATCCAGCATTACCCACACCCAGAAGTGGGTTATTGCTAATTATACAATGATACTATTTAAGAAAAAAAATTAGTTTTCTTAAATAATGGCATTGTATGACGCCTCCTTGCTGCCCTTCCGCAGCTGTCTGGTATTTTGCGGCAGTTCTGATGTACTCCGTATGCGTATGCTTACGCAGTACATCAGAGCTGTGAGTGGAAGCAACGGAGAAAGCAAGATCTCCGTTGCTTTTTAGAAAGTGTCTCACTATGTTAAATTAACATAGCGAGACACTTTCTGAACAGCAAAGGAGATCTTGCTTTCTCCGTTGCTTTAGAAAGTGTCTTGCTATGTTAAAGGAGTTTAACATAGCGAGACAGCTTTAAAAAAAAAAGCAATGGAGATCTTTCTTTCTCCATTGCTTTTTTTTAAAGCTGTCTTGCTATGTTAAACTCCTTTAACATAGCGAGACACTTTATAAAAAGCAATGGAGATCTTGCTTTCTCCTTTGCTGTAAGAAAAAAAAAAAAAAAAAGATGCACTAATGGAAAAAGTCCGAGCGACCGGACCTTTTTCCATTTGTATAAGTGTGATTTAGAACGTGCATGCTGACCAATCAACTTGCATGTTTTGGAATATTAATTGGGGGAGGGTCATTGTATAATGGCCATTTTGGGCTAATTTTTCTCTTTCATTTCCCTACTATAAAAATGCATTTGCACACCGAGCAGTGCTGGTTAGTTACGGTTAAATTATTCCCGGCTCCACTAAGTTTTTCCCTTGAAGCTAGTCTAACTCTCAACCTAAGCACTCAAAAAGCATCTTACAGCCCAGCACTTGCTCAGACCTAATAGCAAGCACTAATATACATTGACACTCAGCTAGAGCGTCTTCTGTGTGGAGACATGCGTGGATGGGCGTAACTTCGTTGAAGGTTGTGCGTCAGGGCTGGCAACTCGGCATGTAAAAATCTACTGCCAATCAGTAGCGGACCGGTGTTCCGCTGTGGCAACCCCTAACCGGGAAAAGCCGAAAGACACAACAGCTGATTGTCCAGCATGGCAAGGTTCTTTATTCACCCCTCAACAACCAAGCGACTAAGCAGCTCAACCTACTATTCAGGCATGACCAAAGGGCAACTTCAGGTGCACTGTCCAGTCCAGCTGGTGAATTTGGGTATCCTGAGACAATGTTACAACTGCCTCATGTACACAGACAGTCCTCTCCTCCTACCACAAAACACTAACATATGTGAGAGATGCAATTATACAACCAAACTGGAAGCTAAGCTGTCTCCACCCAAGACCAGAATAGACTGTCAAGAGGAGAAGGTTAACACTTGCACCACAACTCCAACCGCACACAAACCTACTAAAACAGCACTGGCAAAAAATACACATAAATACACAAAGTCATACTTGGAGGCTCTAAATAAAAACCTGCAAAAGCATCAGAGACCTCAGACACCAAAACAACCTGCACTTCCTGTCACAAACCAGACAACACATAAAACACAAAATCAGTGTGCCGCAAAATCACAGCCCTTAAGGCAAAATAACATACCCAACACACTAGTAATAGGTGACTCTATAGTCAGGCACACTGACGTCCCACTCACTAGGCTGGACAAGCAGAAGGTTACTGTTAGCTGCCTGTCGGGAGCCAGAATCCGACACATAACACAAGCACTCAGGTCACTCCAGAACAAGAACAAATATGACTCTGTCATTGTTCATGTTGGTGTGAATGACCTGAGACGTACCTCCCTGGACTACATGAAAAGAGACATGGAAGAGATCTCTGATTATTTTGCCCAGGCTGGTATGATCCTGACCCTGAGTAGCATCCTGCCCTCACCAAGAATGATACCTCAGTATAAAGAAAAAATTATCAATTTCAACAATTGGCTAAGCTTCTGGTGTCATTCAAAGGGGATCCAATGTCTGTCAGCCTGGGACAACATTCTTGACAAGCTGCGTTGCTTCGCAAGAGACAGCTTGCACCTGTCACCCCTAGGCTTTCAAATACTGGCCAAGGCTCTTGTTGCCCCCATAGTGCCATTTTTAGGCAAGGCTCAAAAGTCAAACCCATTTCCGTAAACAGCACATTTAACAAAAAACTGAGGGTTATGCTACTCAATGCCAGGAGTTTAAATCTCAAAATGCACGCGCTCGAAGAACTCCTCAGTATGGAGAAAGTTGACATCTGTGCATTAACTGAAACCTGGTTCAAGGCTCCAGAGAGCACCTCAGTACTACTGGGCTACAACTCATACCACACGTTTCGGCCACAGAACACGGACCAAAACACAAAAGGAGGGGGTGTATCCATATTCATCAAGGATACCTACACCTCCAGATTAGTGGCGCAGCATGATACCTTTGAGATCATCCATGTGCAACTAACATCGGGCAAATCTGCAATGCAAATTGTGACCTGCTACAGATCACCCTCCATGACCCAGGACCACCACTCCACCTTTCTGGAAACACTGGAAAATATGAAGGTCCTACCAAACACCGTGATATTGGGCGATTTCAATTACCCTACCATTCACTGGGAAAACTACTCGAGTACATATTCTCAGGTCCAGCGCTTCCTAGAATTCATCAACTCAAAACCCTGGATCAGCTGGTAAACTCCCCTACCAGAGGTGAAAACATGTTGGACCTGGTCATCACCAACATGGGCGACAGGTGTTCCACACCGGAGGTCAACCCATCACTGGTTAGTTCAGACCATAAACTAATCACTCTGGATGTCCACACCCCACCACCACCCTCAACTAAGGAAACTGCAGTAAAAAAAACTTGTCTAAAGCAAACTTCACCTTACTTAAGACAGAGGTGGTAAGTTTCACAGCCCCCACGTTAAAGGATAATGCTGCCAAAGATGCAGAAACCTTTACAAATGTACTCTATGACCCCCTACAATGATGCATGGATCGTGCCATCCCTGGCAAAACCAAGACTCGCTCCTCTAAGAGAAGGAAACCAGTTTGGTGGACCTCTGCAATAAACAGGCTATACAATAAAAGGAGGAAACTAGTTCAAAAAAAAAAAAAAGCAAATCCCAAGAAGGAAAGACATCCCTGATCAGTATCAGTAAGAAACTGAGGTCCCTCATGAAATCGTCCAAGGCTAACTTCGAAAGAAAAATAGCCAAGGATTCAAAAGATAACCACAAAGCCTTCTTTAGCTATGTTAAGAATCTAAGTGGCAACTCGCAGATATGCACTGATCTAGTGCAAAATAGCACAAAATATACTGAACCTACTGATATTGCTAACATCCTGGCAGTTAGATTCATTGCAAACTTCACCCCCCTCTCACCTCAAAAAGGGCCCACAACAATACCGGAAAATTGTAGAGTCCCAAAAATCACAGATGCACAAGTGAAAACAGCCCTTTCAAAAGCCAAAAACACAGCATCAGTAGGACCAGAAGGTGTCCCAGGCTGCATCTTGCACGAACTGCAGAACAAACTAACCCCCCACCTAAACACGCTGTTCAACCTCAGCCTCTCCACAGGCTATGTGCCCATGGAATAGCGCACAGCAATGGTTATTCCTCTCCACAAAGGAGGAGCCACAGCTGACCCTCGTAACAACATGACTAGCCTGGTCTGCAATGCTATGGAGAGCATCATCATGGAACTCATCAACAAAGATATTGGGAACCTCCAAACACTTGACCCAACCCACTTCGGCTTTAAGGTCAGATCATGCCTACTAAACCTGGTTGACTTCTTTGAGACAGTCACCAAGGCCATAGACAAGGGAAGGGTGGTTCACACAGTCTACCTTGACCTCACCAAGGATTTTGACACCATTCCCCACTTGGGTATTACAGAAAAACCCACCAGCCTGAACATAAACCCCTACGTCACGAGATGGGTTGCCAACTGGCTAACAGACAGAATTCACGTGGTAAGAATAGTGGGCTCCAGGTCCGACTCTAAACCAGTCATAAGTGGTGTCCCGCAAGGCTTGGTCCTGGGACTCCTACTGTTTGGCATATACTTCTCAGAAGTACAGGCAAACACAGGAGGACTATGGCTAACAAGTTCGCCGATGACTGCAAACTGGGAGCCATAATTGACTCTCCGGCTGACACAGACATCTTCCAAAAGGGCCTTACTGAGATGGACATCTGGTGTCAAAGTCATGGCCTCAAACTAAATGCCAAAAATGCATAGTCATCCCGTTTGGGAAAAACAAAACACCCATGAATTACCACATAGGAGGCAGCCCCCTTAATACAGAAGAGGTAATAAGAGATCTGAGGACCCAAGTAGATAGTAATCTCTCCTTTGACAACCATATTGCCAAAGTAGTTAGGAAATCCTTCTATGTGGCACATCTAATTACTAAAGGGTTTGCATCTAGAAATAAAGAGGTTATAGTGCCCCTCTACTCGTCACTCATTAGACCCATCATAGAGCACAATGCCCATATTTGGGATGCACCTCACAAGACACTTCCAACATCTGGAAAGACAAAAAAAGTACCGCACCAAGAGGATTACTGGTCTCAAACATATGTCCTCTGCAGCCCGACTGAAAAAAAAACTCTGGCTGTACTCAGTGGCATATCACTTACTCAGAGGTGATCTCTGCCTAACTTACAAAGCCATGTCCAACTCAGAATTGATGGACATGCTCCATCTAAAAGAAATCCAAGTCAATGCGAGCCACACGCTCTAGTGTGCCTAACCTCACCACAACAATAAATAGAACATGCTGGAGGGATAGATTCATGTCCCAGAGACTACCCATGCTTTGGAACAAAATTCCAAATTACATCAGGCAGAGCCCCTCACTAACACTCTTCAAGAGAAACCTTGACGAGTGGATGGGTAACAGAAAATATGCCCCTGGGATCACTTCATTGGCTCTGCTTGACAGAAGATCAGTTAATTAATCAATGGGTTGGTGAAAGCCAACACACTCTGGCTAGACTTATAAATGCCCTCTGGCAGCTAGCCTAGTTCCTACCTATGAATTCACCCAGCATCTTCATCATATTGGCCTGGACCTCATCTGAGTCTGCTGGAAGTACTCCTTACCTGCCTTTAATTCCCTGTGGACTGATGAGCAGGTTAAAGCTGTCATCCCTTATGAATGGTGCCTTATTTCTATTTTCTTTATGTGTCTATTTTGCTTTGCAAGTTGAGGTTTCTTTGTAACATCTGCTGAGTCACACTCTAGAAGCGGGTAAGGTGCCTCTGATGCCTTGTTTTATGCTATTGGAACTGCTCTCTCTCAGCCTTTTTGTTAAACCAACCAGTATTCTTTCATAGCATGGTCTATGTTTTCTTTCTCTTACTTTTTCTGCAGCTTTTCATTCTTTTGATAATTTCCTGGACTTCTGCATTCCACTGCCATTTTTTCTTTATGTAACTTATTTCTGTAGCTGGCTCAGGTGATTAACCACTCCAAAATGAATGCACCAAAACATCCTTATAATAAAAGTGCACTAGTGATTGGAGATTCTGTTTTGAGATGCACTGATTCGCCTCTCACGGGACTGAACAAATAGTGGGTGACAGTGAGTTGCCTTTTAGGAACCAAGATCTCTGACATAACAAGAGCTCTAATTTAAGCCAAACAGGTATGATTATGACATGGTTATGGTCCATGTAAGTGTGAACAACCTGGAATACAAAATCCTGAAAGATGTGCAGAGAGATATATCAGAGCTCTCCATTCGTGTTAGAAATGCAGGTAAGACCTTGTTTTTGCGCAGAAGCCCTTCTTCCTTCTCATTGAATGCTAGTGAAGTACAAAGAAAAAGTGACTGGCTTCAACAGTTGGCTGCTTAGTTGGTGTTATTCTCTGGTATTCAGTATGTGTCGGCATGGGAGGAGATGCCAAGCAGCCATATTGCTTTGCAAGGTTTGGATTGTACCTCTTTCACCTCACCTCTCTTTCCAGGGTCTCTGCTTACTGGCTAAAACCTTTGTTGCTCCACAACAGTGCCTTTTATACTTTTATAGGAAGAGTTCAGCTGATGGATTTCTCAACTTTAAAAAAAAAGACATATAAAGCACTAGATCACATCAAGGTGACTGTTCAGTGCCAGGAGTCTAAATAACAAATTGCTTGATCTTGAAGTCCTGCTGCATTTAGAGGAGATGTATTTATATGTTTGTATGTGTTATCACAGAATTTCATTTAAAAGAAATATAAAGCACTCCCTCCATTCTAGGGTTTTGCAAGTGTTATGCCCTTCTATCCAGTGGTAACTATAATGGGGTATCCATATTTGTTAAAGATCACATGACTTCTAGGCAGATCCTAGAGACCCAAAAATTGAGCTGAGATCCAGATACCACTAATTTGCACCAGATCGTAGCATGTTACACGACTCTCCTTTATGCTATCAATAAACCATATTAGGTTCCTAAATACACTTGATAACCTTCAAGTTCGTCGGAGTTCCATTATCCCAGGAAATTGTAACTAAACAGTGATAAGCTAGAATATCTATACCTCAGCTGTAGTTTTTGGTCAAAAATTCCTTGATTTAATGAAATAAGAGCTCACTGGACTAAAGTGTTAAGGAATCCACAAGAGGACAAAATATTTTTGACCTGATCATTACCAATATGGCTTCAATATCAACTATCCCCCGGTATTCTCTTCTCCAGTTTAATCCAATCAGAAAATGGAAACCTTTTCCTGCTAAATATTCAAACAGATGCAAATATTGCAGACTTCAGAGACTTCAAATGTACAAACCTTCTACAATTGTACCAAGAACCAAAAACATATGGGTTCTCATAGTCTCAGCTCCACATCCTCAAGTAATGCAACAGTATATCCTTAAGTTTCCAAATGTTTAATCTGAAGTAGTTAATCTTCTTCCTATTCATCACTGATGGGTTTGGTTCAGAGCCCTCGGAACCGATTCGGCCTTATACCAAGCTTGCGTGCACCAAAAACTCTCGAGGTAAGCTGCTACGCACAATGCCCTTCACTTTTACCTCAGATCTTGTTTGCCGCGCAGCCATATAGCAGCGTTTCACTGAGCTCTCCAACTGAGTGTTATATTTTTCAAAATTTTACAAGTATTTGTGAGTTTTTCGTGTTAGTTTGCTAATTTCTTGTATCTTTACTCACTAAGCTCAACCCACAGGTATTTCCTTTCATTCCATTGTTGGTATTGACCCTTGTGGTATTCCCAATACCAATGTTGGTATTTCCCTCTCTTTCTTTTCTTCACTTTCTGCTTCTTCAGAGAGTGTGTGTGTGTGTGTGTGTGTGTGTGTGTGTGTGTGTGTGTGTGTGTGTGTGTGTGTGTGTGTGTGTGTGTGTTTATTGTTATGTCTGAGAAGAAAGGGACTACGGGGTTTAAACACTGCTCTTCTTGCACTGGTAAACTCCCGAATAGTGACCTACATTAAGGGTGTGTATATTGTTTGGGAGTTTCGCATTTATCAGCAAAACTCCATGTGATATTTGTGCCACCTTCAGTCAGTGGATGCTGAATGAACGACGAAACAAATTGATCCTTAAGGGCCTGCTTCCTTAGCCTTTTTCAGAGGCTGTTTCTGCGTCTGAGGTCTCATCCCTTCCATTTGTGGACATGAAATGTCCTTGCTCAGACCCCTTTTCACTAGCCAGTGATAGGAGTAAAAGCCATAAGCACAAGACCCACAAGACTCACACTGAGGACCGTACTGCCTCCTCTATTCTGAACACCTCGGCTCTGAGTTTGGCTCCAGTGATTCATACCGAGGATACCTCATCGGCGCCTGTCCCGGCTTAGACTACTACGGCTCCCACTACAACTTTGGTTTCCAACCAGTTTGTCTGTCTCCACCTCGGCATCGACGTCCCCCATTTCTGTAATGATGTCGGTTCCGACAACAACTTTGGAGCCGTTATTGACCTCCACCCCAGCTGTGACCTCGACTCCGAGCCCGTTCTCGGCTCCGATCATTCCCTTGTTGCCGGTTTCCAAATTGGAATCATTGGTGCCATTCTTTACTACACCACGGACCCAGTACTCTGTCTGTGGACCCATTTGCTAGACAAGCCTTCAGTCCCTTTTTGGACCATCTGATTCCCCCTTAGGGGCATCGGTAAGGTCCACCAGGAGCCTTTCAGAATTGGATGTGGTGCGCCCTTTTGATCAGCTGCTGACAACCAGGGAAATTACAAATTTTCCTAGACCCATCCCACTCCGGGCTTTGGGTCTACTACACTGGCGACCCCTACATACTCTCATCCCTTGGATCCCTCTGTTCCGAGGCTCCTATTCCCAATGTCTGCGAGAGGACCAATTTCCTCGGCACCGACAATGACGGTGTCTGAGGCTCCGAGGCCCCCTTTGGGTGTCGGTTCCGTCGGAACTCACACTTCCTCGATCTTATGCTTTAGGGGTGGAACCCTCGGTTCCGGCCACGGTTCCAGTTGTGTTGATGGTTCTATCTTCGGGTCCGAGGGTGTCTCCCACCCTATGTTTCCTTGAGGCTTCGTCCCCGGGAGCGGTCCTCATTGAGCGGGGTGTGACTCCGGTTCCGAAATTTGTCTTCTTCGTTTCCCGGCTCCCATTCCTCTTCAGGCGGGCTTGCTTTCCGGTTGATGGAGAGGGTGCTTGCTTCAAGCAATCCTTCTACGTTGGTCATTCCACCGGTTCCCTCTGAGCCGCAGCTGTTAAAGGTCACCTCCCCAGGACTCCGAGAGCACAAGGCCCAGGAAACCCCTGTTTTGGGTATTTCCCTTTCTGAGTCTTCTTCGGATGCTCCCACCAAAGAAATGGGTGTGTAAGAGGAAACACAAGGACTCCCCAGAGGAGTCCCTCACAGAAGATACAGATTACGATGATTGGGAAGGATCCCCACGGTCACCCCCTGACGATGTCTCATTTGGAAACATCCTGGAAATCTTGAAACAGAGGGGTGACTTGGAAGCCCTCCAATCCTTCCCCAGAGGAATCCGTATTCCTGCAGGCCTTCAGCTCTCGGCCCTCTACTTCTTGGGTAAACCCCCCCCCCACCCCGCCGATGAATTGGTCACGCTCATTGTGCAGTGGGCATGGAAGAATCCTGACACCATTCAGGCCATCCCCAGGAGATCCGATAAGATACTCTCCCCTCCAGAGGATCAACCCTATTGGTCTAGAGGTTTGTCAGTAGACGCTATTGTGGTGGCAGCAGCCATAAAAAAGGACCTTGCGGAGGAAAGTCCTGCTTTTCACCCGCCCAATAGAGAGTCCCAGGCGGTGGACAGGTTAAGGAAGCGAGTTTTTGTGTCAGCGACCTTTGCTGTCAGGTCTGTGAACTTTTTGGCACATTTTATGAGGCTCCAGAGAGATCTTATCACCAAACTCTCTGGGACCCTTGCGGGTCAAGTTTCGGATGGGGCACCTGATAAAGTTGCTTCCCAGCTTGTCAGCCTAGAATCAGTATCCAATTTGTCCATGAGGTTACTGTCTCACGCAACTGAAAGAGCGGCTAGAGCTGCGGGTGCAGGCGTAGTCATGAGATGCCATGCCTGGATGCGCATTTGTGACCTCGCTGACTCCTTCAAATCTTCCTTTTTAAAGGCCCCTATCGAACCATCCGCTTTGTTCGGTGCTAAGGTGAAGGATACATTAGCCAGATGCGAGCAGGCCAGGAAAACCTTGTCTGCTGTGGGTCTACATTTTTCCAAACCTCAGTGTTCCTTCTCCAGGAACCAGAGCAGTGGGAAGATGTGGCACAAGAAGTCTCAAGGTCCTTTCCGTGATGCACGTGGTGAGGACTCCCCCAGAGGCAGAGGGGGTTCCAGTAATGGAAGACGCCCCTTTTGGGGCAGAAGGGGTCCCCGGAATCAGGAATCCAGAGATTCTTTCTCGAGAAGACCGTATCAGCGTTCCTGAAGCACTGCCCAATGTCTTTCTTCTGGAAGCAGTCAGGGCGCGTTTCTCTGTGCACCAAACTGCCTTGGCTCTCTATTACAAACGATCAGTGGGTGCAGAGAATAACTTCCAGAGGGTATCATATTCCCCTAATCTCTTACCCATGACCTTCAAAATCCCTTCCCGATATTCCACCTGGTCAAAGGGAGGAGGCAGCTTCCGAAATATGAAAGCTATGTCAAAAATGAGTCATCCAACAGGTCCCCTCAGGCCAGTGTGGATCAGGGTTCTACTCATTCTTTTTAGTGCCAGAGAAGACCAGGGACTGGAGGCCCATTTTGGATCTTAGCCAGCTAAACAAATCAGTAGTTCACACCAAGTTTTGCATGGTCACGATTCAATCCATCCTCCCCTTTCTGCGGTATTAAGGGTATTATGCAATATTAAGGGATTTTGTCCAACACCTTAGGATTTCTTCAGAATGTAAAACTGCTACTTCCACCATAGTATTTATAACCATTTCATTTAAACAATAAAACCAGGTAAGTTGAACAATTAGCTAGTAGTTATATAATTAAACAGTAATATTTTAAAGACCAACCTGAAAAATAGATAACATTATTTTATAAATAGCAATAAAATAATGTTACGTCAATGATTCTTTCTATTCTGATAATAAAAATAATGTATAGAGTTTTGTTAAAACCATCTGAATTTAATATTCCACCACCAAATAGAAGTGTATATAAATTTAACAGTCATAGCTTTGCAGCCCTCATTTTTAACACTGGATAAATGAAAATGTTTTTGTTCAGACCTTGGGGGGGGGGGGGGGGTTCCAGCCTAATCTGCCAGACTTAACCCCCTGTATTTGGTTTTGGTTTCCCAGTGACCTCCCAAATATCCATAGGATGTTTTCAAAAATTTCCCACGTAAACTTCTTAAAGCCAACACATGCCTGTGAGTTTGTATAAGGGGCATTATCTTTTTGCTCTCGTATATCATAAACGTGTTCATAGATTTTTTCCAAAGTTTCTGTTCTGTCATTCTCACACAGAAATACTGACATGTATTACAAACTGCTATGCAGACAAGTCATTTTGCCTCACAGTTACCCTTCTCAAATGACATTTAGTAATTGCATTTTCTACATGTTCCTTGCCATGGCCCTTTTTTCATTAATGTCTCCTCAACCAGTCTTATGGCTTTCCAACATTTCTTTTAATGTTTTTGTCTACTCTGTATACAAAACTAGGTGCTTTGCCGCCTACTATCAAAATTTCATCAGTTTTCAAAATAGACCAGTTCTTAACAAGTATGCTAAAATCATGAAACTTAATGGTTATAGGTTCATAGGTTCATAGGTTTATACTAGGCTATCTGCCCTAAGGCATTTATAAGCCTAGCCCAAAGTTTTGTGGCTTACGCCACCCCTTATATGAAAAAATACTGTGCCCATTAGTTTGTTGTGCCTCTGTCCAGCAGTGACACAGAGATTATTCCCGGGGTAAACCTACGATCTCCCATCCACAGGTCAAGATTTCTCTTGAACAGAGCCAGCGAGGTGCTCTGCCTCACATGGACCGGGATTTTATTCCACAGCATAGGGAGTCTCTGAGTGATAAATCTATCCCTCCAGCACGTCCTATTTATATCCGTGCTAAGGTTTAAGTCGCTTGCTCTAGTGGTTTTGGTGGATTTGGATTTTTTAGGTGGAGCATGTCCATTAATTCCGGGTTGGACATGGCCTTGTATGTCAGGCACATGTCACCTCTGAGCAGACGGTATGCGACTGAATAGAGCTGGAGTTTCTTCAATCTGGCAGCATATGACAGATTTTGGAGTCCCTTTATCCTTTTGGTGAGGAACTTTTGGGGTCTCTCCAATTGCTGCAGATGTCGGGTGAGATACATCCCGAATGGGGCATTGTACTCGATCATTGGTCTGATAAGTGAAGAGTACAGGGGAACAATGACCTCACTAGATCTGGATGTGAATCCCTTCATGATCAGGTGGGCAATGTAGAAGGTCTTTCTAACCACTTTAGCAACGTGAGTGTCAAAAGAAAGGCCACTGTCAACCTGGGTCCCCAGGTCCCTGATAACCTTTTCTGTGCTTAGTGGATTGCCACCTATGTGGTAGCTTGGGGTTACCTTGTTTTTCCCGCGGTATGACTATACATTTTTTGGCGTTTAACTTCAGGCCATGGCTCTGGCACCAGCTATCTGTTTCCGTGAGTCCCTTCTGAAGGATATCCGTGTCCGATGCACTTTCCACTATGGCGCCCAGTTTGCAGTCGTCTGCAAACTTTGTCAGCCAAAGTCCTCCCATGTTGGCCTGTACTTCTGAGAAGTAGATGCCGAACAATAGGGGGCCAAGGACCGAGCCCTGTGGGACACCACTTGTGACCGGCTTGGAGTCTGACATAGCGCCAGAAACTCTAACCCTGTGGGTTCTGTCCTTAAGCCAGTTTACAACCCATCTTGTGACATATGGGTTTACATTTAAGCTGGCAAGTTTTTCTACAATACCTGAGTGGGATATTGTGTCGAAAGCCTTTGCAAGGTCAA
Organism: Protopterus annectens; assembly: GCF_019279795.1. Lineage (NCBI taxonomy): Eukaryota > Metazoa > Chordata > Ceratodontiformes > Protopteridae > Protopterus > Protopterus annectens. The sequence continues at coordinate 1,798,631,843 of NC_056739.1, forward strand.
GGTAGGCTGTATGGACTGCCTTTCCTCATCAATGGCCTTGGTGACTGTTTCAAGAAGTCAACCAAGTTCAAAAGGCATGATCTGCCCTTGACGGCCAAACTGGGTCGGGTCCAATGTCTGCAAGTCCCCTATATCTTTGTTTATGAGCTCCATTATGATCCTCTCCATAGCTTTGCAGACTAGACTTGTTAAGCTTATGGGGCGGTAATTACCAGGGTCCGTAGAGGCACCGCCTTTGTGGAGTGGGACCACAGTTGCCGTGACGCCACTCCTTGGGCACGTATCCTGTGGTAAGGCTGAGATTAAACAGCTGCCTTATGTGCGGGTTTAATTCCTCATTTAGCTCGTGTAGCACACAGCCGGGGACACCATCCGGTCCCATTGATGCTGTGTTTTTAGCTTTAGAGAGAGCAGCTTTCACCTGCGCATTTGAGATGTCTGGGAGGCTACACTCCGCTGGGATAGTTATCTCTCCTTTAGAGGGGGGTGAAGTTTGCACTGAACCTGTCTGCCAGTATGTTGGCAATGTCTGTGGGTTCAGTGATTTTTGTATCATTTTGGACTAATTTTGAGCATATCTGGGAGTTTCCACCCAGGTTCCTAACATAGCTGAAAAAGGCCTTATGATTGTCCTTTGAATCCATGGCAATTTTTCTCTCAAAATTGGCCTTAGTTGATTTTATAAGTGCTCGTATTTTTTTACTAATAATGATCAGGGGTGACTTCCTTTATGGATTTTGTTCTACCATGTAATAGCTTTCTCCTCTTATTGTAAAGTTTGTTAATGGCTGGGGTCCACCAGACTGGACGTTTGCCCTTTGTGGAAAGAGTCTTGGTTTTATTTGGGATTGCCTGATCCATGCAGTCCTGGAGGTGTTCATAGAAGGCATCTGTAAGGGCTTCCGCAGCTTGGGTTGTGGTTTCCACTGGCTCAGGGGCCTTGAAGGATACCACACCAGTCTTGAGTAGTGTGAAGTTTGCTTTAGAGAAGTTCTTCACTGTGGTCTTTTTGTTTGGGGTGGGGCGGATGTGGATTTCCAGTGAGATTAGTTTATGATCAGATCTCACCAATGAGGGATATACTTCCGGTGTGGAACATTTTGTCCCCATGTTTGTGATAATGAGATCTAGTATATTTTCTCCTCTCGTGGGAACAGTGACTAGCTGTTCCATGGCATTTGAATATATGAACTCCAGGAACCGTTGGGCTAGAAAGTTAGGGCTTGAGTAATGTTCCCAGTCTATATTTGGGTAGTTGAAGTCACCCAATATGATGGTGTTTGGAGATACATTTATACCCTCCAGTGTCTTCAGGAAGGCTGTGTGGGGTTCCTGAGTTTGGTGGTGGTGGTCAAGGTGGTTATTCATCAATTGTATCCAACAAAGGAAAGTATTTAACTCTCCTGTCCCTAACAATGTGTGTTCTGATGTTGTTAAGCAGCCTAAGGGGATAGCACTTTTCCAAAAGCATATCTGCCATTGTGTTTAGTTCTGCTAAAAGTCATTGTCCTTGTAGACCATAAGTGCCATTCTTCTAAATTGTCATTTAACTAAGTTATTTTTAACACAGCAAGTACGACTGCTTTTATAGTGAAGATAACAATTAGAGTAGGTACTTTTCCTGTAAATTGATAAAACAAACTTCCACAGATAAACTTACATCTAAAAGTGAGTAGAGTTAAACAAATGTTTGTGAATAAACCTTAAAGCATAGAGGTTGATGTGTGTTCTAAAACTTGATTGTTAAGTTCAGCATTCTCTGTCCAAATAATAAAGATATGATCAAGGTACCTCTGGTAGAATTTCCAACAATTTTGATACAGGGATGTTAATGCAAACACTTTTCCCATGAAAGCATCACTAAATCAGTTTATATATGGAGGTACAGGCTGTCCCATCGCTACCCATTTTACCTTTTTACTTTACAGGAAAAGTAGTTACTATAATTGTTATCTGCATTGTAAAAGTAGTCATACTTGGTATTTTAAAAAGCACTTGGTTATGGGACAATTTATAAGAGCGGCACAAATGGTCTGATGAAATCTTGTTATACATTTGTTTAGATGAAAGCGCTTAGTATCTTTATTTAATAAACCACACTGTGTACTTTGGAGGTGACTCCATTTTTGTTTTTTGATTGTTTGCCTTATTTCTGTTTTTTTTTTTTTTTTATTTTTGGTAATAAGCTGGGACTTTGGTGAATCTCTTTGCCTTGTAGTATACATAGGTTCAAATAAGCTGTTGCTTAGAAGTACCTGTTATGCCATCTGTTTTTTTTTTAATGTATTTTTATTTTCCTTGTGCTATTTATAAATAGCCTGCTTATTTGATTGATCAGCCTGCATTTCCTATTCGTCTATACTTCAAGTAAAATATTTATTGATTTGCTTTGCCTGTGGCTTGTGATTTAATAGTTTAGCTTGTAAGCATATGTACTGAAATGGTGCAGGGGTAACCAAAGCCTTTTATCCTTCATAGGTTTCCTTTATACAGTACTTCTACCATGGAGATTTTTAATGGTTAGCTTATTTTTTATATATAAACACTGAATGTGTTTTATATTGGTGCGGTCTATTTCACTGGTGAAAGTTTCTGTAAAGAGTAGAAAGGTAGTGTTTATTTGCACTCAGTGGATATACTGTTCCCATCCTAGAAATATTGGGTGTTTGTTTGCAAAGTAATCTTGGTCAAGTTTCAATTATTGTTGCAAAGATTGCACTAGAAGGTGCTGGGTTTAGTCTGAGGTTGTCGAAATCCTGGGCAGTTCAGGATTATATCTCTGTTGTATAGCTCTTCAAGATTCAACCAGCTCATAGTACAATGACTGCACTAGCATCCTTTCTAGACACCATCAGTGAGGCTGAAGATGATAGATTACTCTCATCCCTTCTTTTAGACTTATCCAAATTTTTCCATATATTATCCCACAACAAACTCTTATCAAAGATGTCTACCCTGGGTCTCTCTGTTACTACTGTTAATCACTTTTGTAACTGCTTGTCAGCCAGACATCAGTCAAAAAAATGGCTCTCAGAGACTTTTCCTTATCCTCCAGTAAATACTGGTATGCCACAAGGTTCCATCCTTGGTCTTCTCCTTTTTAAAATTTTCATAAACAATTTTTAGACATCTTCCCAGCAAGCATCATTTATGCAATATACTGATGATTTCACACTCATCTGCTCCTCTGACAGCCCACCACAGCTGTAGATTGTCACCCAAGATGCCTTTAACTGAGCGGAAGGCTGCCTCTCTGACATTTAACTTGTGCTGAATCCTCAAAAAAGATTTTTCTTTAAATCTCATATCCTGAAAAACAACTTCAGAAGCTGCTGTCTAAACAATATTGATATTTATATTGTTTCTCATGCTAAACTCCTAGGTGTAACAATAGGTGATAATCTAAAGTTTGATCGCCACATACTAAAGATATCCACTAACTCACAGAACATTAGGTGTTTTATAGAGTTAAGAATTTTTTTCAGAAATTCAACTAGATCAATTCTAGCCAACACATATCTTTTACAATCTCTTTTTTTTTACGTCTGTCTCATCTTGACCAATCTACAGTCCACTTTAAAATCCAAACCAGAACAGTCTATAATAAAGTTGGAATATTTGCAGTCAGTCAGTCCTACCATACCCATCACTGCCCTGTTTTAAACCACTATACTGATATGAATGACCCCCTTTACCTGGCATTTGCACTACTTCTGCTTGCAAACAAATTAATATACAACCCTTCTTACTGACCACCTATCAGCAATATCCTCCGCCACCATTTTTCAAATCAACCCCTTCACTCAGTTGGCAAACAACTTGTTGAAACTTTTATAAATCAAAGAAATGTGTAGGGCACAGCTGAAATTCCAACTGTTTGGCCAGATTTTGGAACTCTACCCTGATCTCTATCAGGTCATTACCTAACACTCATTCATTTAAGACTTTACTGAAACAATTATTTTCCAGCTCTTGGCTCTGTTCCTTTACTACACCAGACTACTACCAGAGTTCCTCTTTTTTTCCTCACATGTTCATAAGTTCATAGGTAGGTACAAGGCTATCTGCCCAAAGGCATTTATAAGCCTAGCCAGAATGTGTTGGCTTTCACCGCCCTCTTAGATTAGTTCCCTGTGCCTCTGTCCAGCAGAACCACTGAAGTGATCCCCGGGTTAAACTTCCTGTTTCCCAGCCATTCGTCAAGGTTTCTCTTGAAAAGTGTTAGTGAGGAGCTCTGCCTATTGTAGATTGAAATCTTGTTCCAGAGCATGGGAATTCTCTGGGACAGGAATCTATCCCTCCAGCACGTCCTGTTTATTGTTGTGGTGAGGTTTCGATCCCTAGAGCGTGTGGCTCGAGGGGATATCTTTTCTTTAGGTGGAGCATGTCCATCAATTGTGGGTTGGACATGGTCTTGTATGTCAGGCAGCGATCACCGCTGAGTAGGCGGTATGCAACTGAGTACAGCTGGAGTTTCTTCAGTTGAGCTGCATAGGGCATCTGTTTGAGGCCAGTGATCCTCTTGGTGAGGTACTTCTGTGTTCTTTCCAGCTGTTGCAGGTGTCTTGTAAGGTACATCCCAAATGAGGCGTTGTATTCTATGATGGGTCTGATGAGTGATGCGTAGAGGGGCACAATGACCTCTTTTGATCTGGATGCAAACCCTTTTGTGATTAGGTGGGCCACATAGAAGGATTTCTATCCACTTTGGCAATGTGATTATCAAAGGAGAGATTACTATCTACTAGGGTTCCCAGATCCCTTATTTTGTATTCTGTATTTAGGTGTCTACCACCTATGTGGTAGCTTGTGGGTACTTTGTTTTTTCCAAAGGGGATGACTATGCACTTTTTGGCATTTAGCTTGAGGCCATGATTTTGACACCAGGTATCTGTCTCAGTGAGATCCTTTTCGAGGATGTCTGTGTCAGCTGGAGAGTCAGTCATAGCCCCTAATTTGCAGTCATCTGTGAACTTGGTCAGCCACAGTTCTCATGTGCTTGCCTGTACCTCTGAGAAGTATATGCCGAACAGGACAGAGCACTGGGGAACGCCACTTGTAACCGGTTTAGAGTCAGACCTAGCTCCCACAACTCTTACCATGTTGGTTCTGTCCGTGAGCCAGTTGGCAACCCATCTCGTGACGTAGGGGTTTATGTTTAGGTTGGTGAGCTTGTCTATAATACCAGAATGGGGAATGGTGTCGAAGGCCTTTGCGAGGTCTAGGTCGGCTGTGCGGACCACCTTTCCCTCATCTATAGCCTTGGTAACCGTCTCAAACAAGTCCACCAGGTTTAGGAGGCATGATCTGCCCTTAAAGCTGAACTGGGTATGGTCCAGTGTTTGGAGGTTCCCAATGTCTCTGTTAATGAGATCCACAATGATGCGCTCCATAGCCTTTCAGACCAAGCTAGTCAGGCTTAAAGGGCGATAGTTCTCCGGGGTCTGTTGTGGCTCCACCTTTGTGTAGCGGAATAACCATTGCTGTGCGCCTCTCTATTGGCACGTAGCCTGTGGAGAGGCTGAGTGTGAACAGTGTGTTTAGGTGAGGGGTTAGTTCATCTTTGAACTTGTGTAGGACACAGCCTGGGACACCATCTGGTCCCATTGATGCTGTGTTTTTGGCTTTGGAGAGGGAGTGTAATTTCAGGGGCACGACATTCTTCTGGTATGGTTATGGGCCCTTTTGGGGTTGGGGGGGGTGAAGTTTGCACTGTATCTGTCTGCCGGAATGTTGGCGATATCGGTCGGTTCAGTGTATTTTGTGCCTTTCTGCACTAACTCCGAGCAGATCTGGGAATTGCCACTTAGATTCTTGACATAGATAAAGAATGCCTTGTTATTATCTTTGGAGTCCTTGGCAATTTTTCTTTCGAAGCTAGCCTTGGATGATTTTGTGAGGGAACGTAGTTTCTTGCTGATACTGATCAGGGATGTCTTCCCCTCTTGGGATTTTACTCGTTTCTGTACTAGTTTCCTCCTTCTATTGTATAGCTTGTTTATGGCAGTGGTCCTACCATACTGGTTTCCTTTTCTTGGAGGAGTGAGTCTTGGTTTTGCTTGGGATAGCACGATCCATGCATTCTTGTAAGTGCCCGTAGAGTGCATTAGTAAAGGAGTTTGCAGCTTGGGCAACATTATCCTTTAGCATGGGGGATTTGAAAGTTTCCACCTTGGTCTTAAGTAACGTGAAGTTTGCTTTTGAAAAGTTTTTCAGGGTGGTTTCTTTGACCAAGGGTGGAGGCTGAATTGAGGATATCCAGAGTGATTAGTTTATGGTCGATCTAGGCAGCGAGGGGTTGACCTCCAGTGTGGAACACCGATCGCCCATGTTGGTGATGACCAGGACCAATATGTTGTCACCTCTGGTGGGGGTGTTGACCAGTTGATCCAGGGCGTTTGAGTTTATAAATTCTAGGAAATGTTGGGCAACAGAGTTAATACTTGAGTAGTTCTCCCAGTTAATGTTTGGATAATTAAAATCACACAATATCAGGGTGTTTGGTAGGACCTTTATGTTTCCCAGTGTTTCCAGAAATGCAGAATGGGGTTCCTGGGACATGTTGGGTGATCTGTAGCAAGCTACTATTTGAATTGCCGTTCTGCCCGTTGTTTGTTGCACGTGGATGACCTCTGAAGCATCATGAATATGGATATGCACCCACCTTTTGTATTTCGGTCGAGGTTTTGTGGCCGAAATATATGGAGTGAGTTGTAGCGTGGTAGTGCTGGGGTGCTCTCTGGAGCCTTAAACCAGGTTTCTCTTACTGCACATATATCGATTTTCTCCATACTGAGGAGTGCCTCGAGTGCGTGTATTTTGAGGTTTAGACTTCCGGCATTGAGTAGTATTACCCTCAGTTTTTTGTTACTTGTACTATTTATGGTGGTGGGTTTGTCTTTTGAGACTTGCCTAAAAAAGGCACTATGGGGGTGGCAAGAGCCTTGGCCAGTATTCGAAAGCCGAATGGTGACTTGTGCATGCCATCTCTAGCAAAGCAGCGTGGCTTGTCGAGCATGTCATCCCAGGCTGACAGACACTGGATCCCTTTTGAATGACACCAGACCTTAGCCAGTTGTTGAAATTGATATTTTTTCTTTATACTGTGGTATGTCCTCATATTCTGTATACTAACTCGTATATTTAGTGTTTCTCGAACCAATATTTCTGCTGCTCCTATTGACTTAAATTGGCCAATGAAGTCTCAGTACTTTAATGTTCTCAACTCAACATTTTATATTTTTTGTGACACTGCACATAGAAACCTTTACCTTCTGCCACCAATACTGCCATTTTTTCTTACTTTTATTTTCATTTAACTTGTATAATTTTTCTTCTTTCTGCGGTGGTGGTGCTGCGGTAGCGTTGTCGCCTCACAGTATGACGTTGTCCTGTTCGATTCTCAGCTAGAGCGTCTTCTGTGTGGAGACATGCGTGAATGGGCGTACTGTCGTTGAAGGTTGTGCATCAGGGCTGGCAACTCGGCACGTAAAAATCTACTGCCAATCATTAGCGGACCAGAGTTCCGCTGTGGCGACCAGTAACCGGGAAAAGCCGAAAGACACAACAACAACAACTTTTTCTTCTTTCATTCTTATTTATACCAAATGTATCTATCTGGTATATTTTCAGTACATTTGTTTGATGTCTATATCCTCCTCTTACAATTGTATATTTTAATATCAGTGATATTGGCCTTTTGTTTTACCTTGTATTCTGTGGAGCTTTTCTCTCCTGGCCTCCACTGAGAATGGGATTTTCCCTGTCGGACATTCTCCGTAATCAAATGGCAATTCATAAATGAATAAATACATCAATAAACCTTATTTGGGTGAGCCAGTGGTTAGCTATTATTCCAGACAACAGTGTGCATTTACTGTATGCTCTTAAGCCAGTTACAACTGCTGTATTAATTGTCAGTTGTGTGAATTTAAAGCCCCCTACCATCACTCATGAATTGTCAGCAGCAGTGCTGATTGCATATCCATAGCCCCTGTCCAAATATAAATTGGTGGCAACAGATGCACTTACATCCATGTTCAGCACATATAGTTTTACATCGGTATGACTATATTGTGAACAGAATCTGTAGAATTGGTTACTTTTTATTTTTTTATTTTTAGACATGTTACTTTAGAAACAGGCAGAAATTAAATGTGTGGAGTGAGAAAGAGTCCCATCTGACTAAAGCATGCAGCCTGCAGGAATTCTAACTTTGCCAGTATAATCAGTAATGAGATGTGAACAGCCTTGGGTGCAGCTAAGATTCAGTCACGGCCAGGTGTTGACTGTAGCTGCAGAGAACAGTGCACACTGAAGTGAAGAAACTAGAGCTGGAAATGAAATGCTCGGATGTTTAAGTAGCTGAGAGAATGAAACATGATGATGTGTAAGGAGACTGTGATCAGAGAAAGAAACAAGAACAGAGAATGAGTGTGAAGAAAGAGAAAGGTAATGCATACATGGACGAGAGATGCCTGCCCTTCGAGCAGTGGAGGTGGAAACTGAATCCTGAATGTAAAGTCAGCGCTAAATCGTGTCATCACTACAAAGTTGGGGATGGCTTTGATAGTTTTATTCTGACATCTGAATGTTTGCCCATTCATTTGAATTTGGTTACTACGATAGCTCAGCTGACTGAAATACCTTTTTCAACAAAGGCTTGGAAAATTAACATCTGCGAATATAGAAATGCAGTTAGCCTTTTTAGGAGAGAATTTGTATGTACACCATTAATAAATGCTTTAAGAACTACAGAGCATAGTCCTGTATAAGAAACATACCACATCAAGAATTGACAAATGCTAACAAGATTAGAAACAGAAAATAGATATATAAGGTACTAGTCAAATATTCATTGCATTTACAGCATCCTTACTGAAATGTTGGCAATAAGAAATACTGAAAAAAGTCCAAATGTCCCAAAGAAGAGTTAATCTCGAACATTACCCTTCTCATTATCTTTGTTTTTGCAGGACAAGCTGTCCTGCACCTCCATTGTCGCAGCAAGACCCCCACACACACACACACACACATACTCCAAACTTGTATATATTGAATTGGAGATCAGTATACCTTAGAGAAAAGGGAATATTCTGTGAAATGGCCATCTCACACTAGGTGTACCTATGTTTGTTTTTCTGCCATTCAGTTTTCATGTTGAGACACAGGACTCACTGTAAGAAGTCCTGACATTTCAAATGGTTAACGTATTTACAAAGTTACGCAATTTATGTTTTTGTACTTCAGCACACTATTATGTACTGGAATGCAAATCTGAAGGTAAGTGGGAGGAAACGCAGTACAGACAAGGCAGTGATCCTGACAGCAAATGTGAGAAATAAGCTTTGAAATGAGGTAGCAGGAAAAAGGGGGAACAGTTTAGCAGCATCCAGTAATTGTGAGGTATAGCTGAGAAGAATGAAGCCTGAATGAGGAAGTCTGAGCAAGAATCAGAGGTCCTGCACCCTACTGGCTCAAGGTGTCAGGGGTAATGTGTGACAGTAGAGTGCTAAAGAAGTTGGAAAATAGTGCGTGCTGTGCAAAACAATGGTGAGACCAGTACTTCTAAGGTAGAGAAATTTGGGTAGTGAAGGCTGAACAGCCGAGGAAGCTTGAGGTGATGGAGACAAAGTGCCTGAGATGGATAATAGGATGCATGTTGTGAGAGAGAGGAAGAAATGACATTTTTAAAGCAGAACCAAGTTGAGAAAGTCAGTTGACTAAAGATATTGAGAGAGGGATGCAGACATAATTTAGTCATATTAATCAATGTGGTATGTCACACGAGCAGTACCATTTTTGTTAGATATTGATTTAGTTGTGTTTAGAAAATGTTAGCCTGATTCCTGCCTAATATTATTTGGTATGTGTGCTTTACATTTGCATATAGGAAGACGACAGGGAGCTTCCATGGAAATAATTTGATGTCTATAGTACTAGTTACTGATTTTTGATCTGAGTTGTCTAGAATAGACTTAAAAGTAATAACAATTTAACCAGTAGGCCCACTGGATACATTGCTCCATTTCAGGGACATCCCAGGAGTAAAGTCTTGAATGAGTTATTTTAAGGTAGGCCATTTATGGGGGTTATAGAGGGGATTGTCGAACTTGTTTTTTAGTTGAGTGTGTGTTAGGATATTTTTTTGTAGTTTGAGCTATTCTTTCTTTAAACCTGTGCAATGAGAAATTCTCTTTGGAGATTCTGTTACATACTTACCTAACAGCAATCCACTCCACTATTTTATATCAGGAAGATCCTGCGGACCCAAGCAAGCATTGATAATTTAACAAAACACTAAGGGATGATTTCCTCTAGTCTGAAGATCCCTTTGTATTAATAAGAAGGGAGAATGGACGATTTCCTCTAGTCTGAAGATCCCTTTATATTAATAAGAAGGGAGAATGGACAAGTGAGATTAGTCCCAGGGGATGAAAGGAAAGTCAGATTTCTGAAAGAGCTGTACAATACTGAAACTGAAAATAGGAAGTAAAGTGAACTTAGTATGGATGAGATTACAAGGAAAACATTGACACTTATTTGTTTATGCTTTCCTGACTGGGTTAGCCCCAATAGGTCAGTGACTTCTTTTCTGGAGAGACCTGAGGTGGTAATCCTATCGACTAGCAGAAATTTGGCCAGGGCAGTTAAGACGTTCAAGAGGTTCTCCGGGTTCGATCTCGCTGGGGTGCCTTCTGCTGTGCGAGTCCATGTGTCCTCCCTGTGGTCGGGTTTCCCCTCCGTGCTCCGCTTCTCCCCCATGTTGGGCGCCCGGGCAACAACTCGACACAAAAAAACTTTCACTGCCATTCAATGTGCGGGACAAGGATCTCCGTGTGGCCCCTAACTGGGAAAAAGCCGAAAGAAGAAGAAGAAGCTAAGACGTTCCCCTTACTCTTTCTGATAGGGGTCATTGGGTCTTTTATAGCCACCTGAGCTTCCACCAACTCAAGCAGATGGGATCTCATTTTAACATCTCATTTAAAGGACAGATCTTGGGAGTTGCATATAAAAATTGTCTGGTATGAGTCACTTTATTTTAGATAATTATCAGACCTTGTATAGCGGTTAAAAAAAAAGAATCATCATGCAAAGGAAATAGTGTAACCCTTATAGTCAGCAAAATGGTGCAAAATGAGTGATTAGATAAAGCCCAAAAACTGATAGGATCTGAATTCGGCTCCACACCAGCATTTCAACACACGAGGAAGTCAGTGTATGATGACCTGCAGCACCATCTGACTAGACCACCGAAACAATTGTGTTCATCGTAGGTAACTGGATTGCTGAAGTTGTTAGTCGGAACTCAACTGGGATGATGGCAAAGTTTGCTTTTACTGTGTAAATTGAAGCAGGACATAAAGTATTAGAACGCTACCAAGATGATTCACTAGACATAGCATACATACATACCGCTTTTCAACAGATTAACAAATGGATTTGCCCAGAGAGTCAGTACAGAAATCAGACTGCCTGTACACTTCTCAGTCAGAGATGGGTGATTTCTACAGAGAGAGTCAAAACAATTCCTGGAGCTGACTGTGTTTTGGAGAATCGGCTTGTCATCATAAAATTTGTAATGAAATTTAGCAAGAGAGGAAAAGGTTTCAGCCCAAATAGATAATGAGCTCACCAGTGGTCTGTATGAATAGTTACTGGAAGAAAGGACATTTAAGGGGCTAGACCTGATGAGTGGAATGCCTGAATAACTGTACAGATCTGTATGAATAGTTACAGGAGGAAAGGACATTTAAGGGGCTAGACCTGATGAGTGGAATGCCTGAATAACTGTACAGATCTGTAGGAATAGTTACTGGAGGAAAGGACATTTAAGGGGCTAGACCTGATGAGTGGAATGCCTGAATAACTGTACAGATCTGTATGAATAGTTACAGGAGGAAAGGACATTTAAGGGGCTAGACCTGATGAGTGGAATGCCTAAATAACTGTACAGATCTGTATGAATAGTTACAGGAGGAAAGGACAGGTTTAAGGGGCTAGACCTGATAAGTGGAATGCCTAAATAACTTTGTACAGATCTGTATGAATAGTTACTGGAGGAAAGGACAGGTTTAAGGGGCTTGACCTGATAAGTGGAATGCCTGAATAACTTTGTACAGATCTGTAGGAATAGTTACTGGAGGAAAGGACATTTAAGGGGCTAGACCTGATGAGTGGAATGTCTGAATAACTTTGAACAGATCTGTATAAATAGTTACTGACGGAAAGTACAGATTTAAGGGGCTAGACCATAACTGTACAGATCTGTATGAATAGTTACTTGAGGAAAGGAGAGATTTAAGGGGCTAGACCTGATGAATGGAATGCCTGAATAACTTTGCACAGAATTTTGGTATAAGTTCAGCAGGTATCAGTGACAAAAATGCCAAAGAGAAGTCTAAGATGGCAAAATGACTGTGTCTGGAAGTGATTTTTGAATGGAGAAGAGCAAATGGCAGTGGAGATGGGGATGATCTATTAACATTAATGCAGAGTTTCATATAGGGATGATCTAGTAATAATAATGTAGTTTCTTGGACTAGCAGGATGTGTTGAACAGCCATATTGAAAAGATCTGTGGAAATGAAAACTTCTGTTTAAAAATGAACACGGTAAAAGGGAAACCTGGGAAGGCTCTAACCAAAGCAGAAGATGTTAAGAAAAAGTGGCAGCAATATATGTAAAAGCTATTACAAGTATGACCCTAACATAACTGATACATTTGGGTATATTCTCCGATTTGCAATCAAACACCTGGAGAGTGAATTTAAATGGCTCTGCAAAGTCTTGCTAATAACTTGTGTCAAGAAGTGATGAATTATATCCAAATTGTTTAAAAATATGCTGAAATACATAGTTTTGTTTGCAGTTTGCTAGTAAATTTGGAAAAGACAATAATATTCAAGTTCCAAAAAGATAATGGATTTCTTAGATAATACAAGAAAAACTGTAACCACCACCTTCTTATTGCTGGCTCTCTTATAAGCCGCACCTATCCTAGCACTGTTAAACAATACTCAAAAGAAAGAAACTTCCCTCCTGCTACAGTAAAATAGGTAAATTTGTCACCAGTCTCCTTCATTGTACCCACCATTGTCATAGCTTAAAGCAGTTAAACTGGTTTAAATTACACAACTATTTAACATATTCACAACTAACTACAGCACACAAATTCATTCATCATCCAGAAAAATGTCTTGCTCTACAAAACGTATTGCCCTGGTGTCCAGCAAGGGACGTCCTCTCTAGTAACAAATTCTTATTGCATACAAATAAGTCAAATTTATTTATTTAACATTTTTTTGACTGGGAAAGTCCGACTAGGACAGACCCTATTTTCACCGGCGGCCCAGGGAGAAACACCCCAGACACATGGCTTTAGGATATGGGTGGAAACTGGAGCACCCAGAGAAAACACACATGAATGCAGGGAGGACATGCAGACTCCGTTCAGAAGGTACCCCAGCCGAGAATCAAATCAGAGAACCTCTTACTGTGAGGCAACAACATTAACTGCTGCACCGCTGCGCCCCGTCTTCTGCACCAAATAATGTTATAGGAGACGTGCTGTATTCCCAGTCTGTTGCTAAACTCTGGAATAGTATCCCCACACAAATAAAACTCTCTGACAAACTCAATAGTTTTAAATCGCTACTTAAACAGCACCTTAACCAGTCCTGGTCCTGCACATGCTCATCACAAGGTTAAGACTTTGTGTTCACTGTACAGTACTTTCCAAATGCTCCTTTTAAACAGAATGCTGTCAACCTCTCACTGAAATGACAAAAGAATTTTTAAACGTAACTGCTACCTATGAACTCCACCACGTTGCATGTGGGCTTTCTCTTTAGTAACTTCCACCTCTGGAAGATCTTCGAATGTATAAATTTACCTGCTGTTTGTGTGTAAATGTAAGTAGAAATGTAACTACGCTGTGTTTAACTGGAGCTTCTTATAATGCAGTGTAAGGAAATGGAGCTTTTCTCCCTGGGCCTCTGTTGAAAACGGGTGCACCCAGTTGGAATTTCACAGTAAACAAAGACAAATAAATAGTAGCGTTATTACTGACTGGGTTTATGCCTGTGTGAAGATTTCTTTTCTGGGAAATGAAAGGGGAGAACCTCCCTGTATGTTTTGAAGAATTTGTTATATAATTGCATGGTCACAAATTTCCTGATCTTCACCTGATGTTACCTTTTCTCCGTGCCTTTGTTTGTATGTTTCATGGTTAAGTCTTCTTAAGACTTTGTATCATACCTTTCAACCTCTTAGTGCAAGAAATTTGGAGAAAGCTGAAAATAATAGAAGGACAGGCCAAAAAGATGGACATATTTTAAATATTACTTTTATAAACTTAGAAGGCTGCTAGAATAATAGGATTCATGTGGGCATGTATTTTTGAAGGGTATGAAGTCTGAAACTCAAATGTATGTCTTTCTGTAGTGATTTCAATCCTCAGTTTGCAGGAAGACCACATATTTTAAGAGTAGCAGTCCAAAATTGACACACAAATCTAGGCATTCTGTGAAAATCTGGTGAGCTAAGAGGCATGCTTTATATACAAGTCTTAAAACTTCCAATACATATTTAAATGCTTCATTAGTTTGTTTTGCATTCATATATTCTGTGGTCTCCCAGAATGGCACAAGCATTCCTTTTCCAGATATTGCTTCCTCACCAATGCCTTGATGTCCATGAATCCATATCTGCATCTCTAACTCTGGTCATAATGTAGTGTATCTGGAGATGATTTTCTATACACACAGATGTGTGTGTGTGTGTGTGTGTGTGTGTGTGTATATATATATATATATATATATATATATATATATATATATATCTATACATATATATATTTTTTTGTGTGTGTGTGTATGGGTCTACTGCTTTGATTTCAGGCATCCCACTTCACCGAAAATGCATTTCACTGAAAACCCATTTGGTCGAATTCCATTAGGTTGAAAATGGAATATAGCCCCTGCCCCACTACAGTGCGACTCAGGAGTGAGAGTATATAGTTAGGGGGGGTTGTGGGGGGCAGTGTATTCACTATTTATATACTTGTGTATTCATTAAAAATACATTGAAACATATAACGTCAGTAAAAACTCATTGCAAAATGTGTCCCCTAAACCCCCCTAACTTTATATTCTCAGTCCAGGGTTGCACTGCAGTGGGGCAAGGGTTGTATTCCATTTTCGACCAAATGAGCTTTCAATCAAATGAGCTTTCAGTGAAGTGGGCTGCCTGAAATAATTTTCGACCAAATGTAATTTGACCAAAAGCAGTAGACCCATATATATAAATGTGTGTGTCTAATATATAATCTACACACACACACACACACACACACACACACACACACACATACATATATATATATATATATGTGAGTGTGTGTGTGTGTGTGTGTGTGTGTGTATATATATATATATATATATATATATATATATATATATATATATATATATATATATATATATATATAATCGAGACCATAAGATGAAAGCTTTGAAATGTAAATAAAAAAATAAAAACAAGAAAAGCTTTTTTTATGTTTCTGCAGGAGTAAGCCCCCCCCTGCACCCCTCCACACACCCTGCTAATTAAATATACCAACTCCGATATCGCACTACAGCTAGGAAAACTGTAAATATACCATGTTAAGTTGTCAATCTCGCCTTCATTCTTGCTTGATGGGTTCAGAGCCGATTCTCGGCTCCGACTCTGCACTTTGCTAAGCTCGAGAGTCACTTTTACCAGCTCGAGGCAGCCCCATATCCCATGATGCAAGGCGGTAAGTACCCAGATCTCGTTTGCCGCTTCGCTGATGAGGTCCTCCTTTTACCAGCTCCTGGTAAGTGTTTAAATTTAAACTGCTTTTAGCCCCTTTTCACTTTTAAACTAGATTTTCTTAGAAATTTTTCATTTTTAGTTAATTGTAAACCCCTTTTTGACTAAAATTATCCTTCCTCCTCAATTTTTTTAGTCAGGCCTACCTTCCCTCCCATCCCCCCCCTGTCAGGGTGTGTGTGTGTGTGTGTGTGTGTGTGTGTGTGTGTGTGTGTGTGTGTGTGTGTGTGTGTGTGTGAGGTTTTTACACTTTAATTTTAATTGTTTGTTTGGGACTGTGTGTGTTCTGTTTTTTGTGTACACTATGTCCAAAGAGCAGAGGGTCTCAGGCTTTAAGAAGTGTGACTCGTGCTGTCAGAAGATGTCTCTGACAGACGGTCACACTTCTTGTTTATACTGCCTGGGACCTCTCCACCTGCAGGACTCCTGTGCAATATGTCATTCTTTTAGCCAGAGAGTCCTGCAGGAAAGGAGAAACAAACTTATTTTAAGGGGACTCTTAAACCGGAGGGCTCCGGCCAAATCGGCTCGGAAAGCCTTCCAAGTCTAAGGCCCAGGCTTCTGTTCCAAAGCCTTGACCTTGGCTCCGACTACGTCGAGTCGAGATCGGCTCGGCTGGAGCCGATCCAACCTTGGAATCCTCGGCACCGATGGCTATCGGTGCCGATACTTTGGTCACATTGGTGTCGGTTCCGGTACTGGCTCCGACCACCATGTGGCCAGGCTTCGTGTCGGCGCCGACCGGCTCCGACACCGCTATTTCGATGCCTGCATCGGCTCCGACCGGAGCCGATGCATCTAGATCTTCTATCGGAGCCGAAAAGTTATCGGCTCCGACTGGATCAGTGGGTTTGTCGGCTCCGATGGTTCCTTCGAGGAAGAGGTCCAGGTCCCCCTCTTTGGAACCGATTCTGTCAGCTCAGGCCTCACCTCTTCTTTCGGAACGGAGCCATCGGAGCCAATCATCTAGGTCGTCCAGGTTATCTGACCATGATTTAGAGAGGGTGGTAAGCAGATTATTAAAATCACAGGCACTGGCCCAGATGCTTCATAGTCCGTCTCAACAGACGACTATTAGTCCACACCCCCTTCAAGTTCCTCCTTCGACTCTGCCACAGAGTTTGGAGCTGGAGTCTACGGGAATAGTTACGGCTATGGCTGAGGGGCAGATACCCCCTCCTTCTGCACCTTCAGCATCTACTCTTATCTCCTCCTCGAGACCTTCCTTGGAGGGATTCGTGGTCGGGCTTCCTGGTGTCCTCCGAGGGGGTGAGTGGCATCGGACCCTTGTCCGACCCTGCTCTTCCCCTTGGAGCTTCAGCCTTGGTGAGCTCGGCTCCGACATCTGCCTCGGAGCCTTCCCTTTCGATGGGCCCGGGAGTCCCAGTTTCTTCGGAACGGGTTCTCTCGGATCTCCCTGGAAGGGGGGCCTTCGAGGTGATGAAGAGTGTGCTGGCCACTGGGCTCAGTCAGCAGTCTATTCCCTTAGCTCCTCCCTCTACAGTGCCTGTCGATATCTCTTCCATCTCTCTTGCTCCCGGACCGAGATCCACCGCCTCAGGTTTCCCCACTGGGAAGAACCCCCTCTTCCAAGGATTCTCCTGACCAGTCAGGAGATCCTCCGCGCAAGAGGACTTGTAAGAGGAAACACCTGGACTCCCCTGAGTCTACCACTTCAGATACCGACTTAGATGAGTCGGAGGGATCCCCAAGATCCCCCTCTGAGGATGTCTCCTTTTCAGACATCCTAGAACTCCTAAAACAGAGGGAAACTGGCCCTCCATAAATCCCTCCGAGGATGAGTCTGTATACCTAGAGGCGTTTGGATCTCGACCCTCCACCTCCTGGGTGTCTCCACCTTTCGACCCCCTTATGGAGGTTATTGCTCGAAAGGCTTGGGCTGCTCCTGATTCTGTAGAGCCAGTTCCTAGGAGGCCGTCTAAATTTATTACAGCCCCTTCTGAAAAGCAATTCCTTACAAAAGGTGTCCCTGTTGATGCCATGGTGGTGGCTGCCGCCACTAAGAAGGAACCTGCAGATCCTTCCGTACCAGTCCATCCTCCTAATAAGGATTCTAGGACCATGGATAGGTATGGTAAGCGGATGTTCTCCTCAGCGACCTTTGCCATGCGTTCTCTGAACTATTTATGTCACTTCACCAGACTCCAAAGGGACATCCTTAAGGAACTAGGTGAAGTAGTGCAGGATCCTACGGCTGCAGGGGCTCAAGAAAAGATTGCTTCTCAGCTAGGAATCATTAATTCTATAGCTAACTCCTCCATGTGACTGATCTCGTATGCAGCAGATGGAGCTAGTAGAGCCGCGGGTACAGGAGTGGCTCTTAGACGTCAATCCTGGATGCGGCTCTGTAATTTTGCAGATCCCTTTAAGGCGTCCTTCACCAATTCTCCCTTTGATGGGTCAGCATTGTTTGGCCCTCAAGTGAAGGATACATTGACCAGGTGTGAGCAGGACGGCAAGACTCTTTCTGTCAGAGGAGTCCGTTTTCTACCCCTCTAGACCTTACCCCAAAGGTCAGAAGGGCGGAAAAATGTGGTTCCATAAATCCCAGGAGTCACGCCAGACGCGTGGTCAGTTTACCCCTAGAGGCAGAGGGGTAATAATAACAGACGCTCTAGAGGCAGAGGGGGTCCACAAAACCAGGGAAGCAGAGAGCCTCTCTCTGACAAGCCCTTCCAGCATCCCTGAGATGTTGCCCGACTGTCCATCCTTGGAGGCAGTCGGGGGAAGACTATCGCTGTACCCAGAAGCCTGGCGTTCCCTCTCTCAAGACAGATGGGTACAGTCGATCATATCCGAGGGTTACAAGATTCCTTTCGAGGAAAGTCCTTTCACTCACAAAAGTTCCCTTCCAGATGTGCCACCCGGTCTAAGGGAAATTGCAAAGTTAGAAGTTTCAAAGCTTCTACAAAAAAGGGCCATTCAGCCAGTTACAACAGACCATTCAGAGCCCGGAATCTACTCAAGATTCTTTTTGGTCCCCAAAAAGACGGGAGACTGGAGACCAATATTGGATCTCAGCAGACTCAACAAGTCTGTGAGAAAGACAAGATTTCGAATGGTCACACTTCAATCAATTTTGCCCTTCCTAGAAAAGGACAACTGGATGTGCTCAATAGACCTTCAGGACGCGTACTATCACATAAAATTCACAGACGCTCCAGAAGGTTTCTCCGCTTTCGGCTGGGGTCCAGTCATTATCAGTTCAGAGCCCTGCCCTTTGGTCTCACTACAGCCCCCAGAGTGTTCACCAAATGTATGGCAGTGGTCACGGCTCACCTGAGACGTCAAGGATTCCAGGTGTTTCCGTATCTCGACGACTGGCTCCTTTCAGCCACCACCAGGCATCAACTTCTTCAAGCCAGGGATTACACCCTAAATCTATGCACTCAATTAGGAATTTCGATCAACTACGAAAAATCCTCCTTATTGCCCTGCCAGTCTATTATTTCATAGGCGCAAACTTAAACACTGTTCGGATGTCAGCAACCGTCACAGACCAAAGAATTTCAGATATCCAAAGTCACGTGAAGATCATCCTTGCCTGCAAAAAGGTGCAAGCCAGAATGGTTCTGAAGGTGTTGGGCCTCATGGCTGCGGCCATTACCCTTCTTCCACTGGCCCGCTTCTATATGCATCTTCTTCAATGGATGTTGTTCACCCAGTGGTCTTACCAACAACTTCCCATGCGTCACCAAATCCTGGTGACACAAATTTGCAAGAATCATCTATCATGGTGGATTTCTTCTCCCCAGATTAATCAAAGCAGGCCCTTTGTATCCCCGGCCCCGGTAGCCACAGTCACTACGGACGCCTCCCTGATCGGGTGGGGGGGTCATTATCAGGGCAGGATGGTTCATGGGACGTGGCAACCGTTCGAATACCACCTGCACATAAATGTCCTAGAGATGAGAGCAGTGCTTTTAACGTTGCAAGCCCTCAACGACTTTCTTCCCTTGGGAACAATTGCAGTTCACACAGACAACATGTCTGTAGTATGGTATATCAACAAACAGGGCGGAACCAAGTCCTACCCCTTGTGTCGAGAAGCTCTCAGACTTTGGCAATGGGCGATCTCCTCTCATCGGTTTCTGGTAGCAACGCATATCCCTGGGAAAACCAACATTCTAGCGGACAGATTGAGCAGAGCTATTCTCATGCCTCACGAGTGGTCTCTCAAACAATCTATAGTGGAGGAGATTTTTCTAGAATGGGGCCGCCCATGTTGCGATCTTTTTGCTACTCCCCTAAACAGCAAATGCCCAGACTTCTTTTCTCTCTTCCCACTACTAGGCCATCCCCCCAGAGACGCTCTAACCCAGGATTGGCCCCAGGGACTTCTTTATGCATTTCTTCCCTTTCCGTTGATTCCACAAGTACTCCAGAAAGCCACCGTTTTGAGAGCCAAAATGATTCTCATTGCTTCCTATTGGCCTCGACAAATTTGGTTTCCGTTCCTCCATCGTCACCTGTTAGTGCAGCCTTGGCATCTGGACCCAGTGCCAGACCTTCTGATACACCAATCGGGTCAGCTGCATCGGTCTATTCCTTCTCTCAGCCTCACAGCTTGGTTGCTCCACTTCCTTCCTTAGCCAGGCTTCCTATGATCTCTAATCCTGTTAGGGATATCATAGTGGCTTCCCTTAAATCCTCTACTAGAAGGATTTATACCAGCAAGTGGAAACGTTTCTCTTGTTGGGCAAAAGCTAAAAATATAGATCCTTTTACTGCCCCTGTTCAAGCAGTTTTGGATTTCTTTGCGGAAATCTTTCACTCAGGCTCTTCATCTTCCACGGTCAAAGTTCAGTTGGCTGCTATCTCGAATTTTCATGTCGGGTTTGCAGATCACAACATTATGTCCCACAGGCTTTGTAGAGCCTTTCTAAAAGGAATTTTTCTCCTGAAACCTCCAGTCAGGAGTCCTCCTCCTCAGTGGGACCTAAATCTAGTGCTGACATCCTTAATTCTTCCTCCCTTCGAGCCAGCTGTTTCATGTTCCCTGAAATTTCTTTCATGGAAGACACTCTTCCTTGTTGTTATTACCTCGGCAAGGAGAGTGTCAGAACTTCATGCTCTCTCTGTTCGTCCCCCTTATTTGGTCTTCCACAAAGACAGGGTATCCTTGAGAACTAATCCAACCTTTTTGCCCAAGGTGGCATTGAAAAATAATTTGAACCAATCTATTGACCTCCCTGTATTTTTCCCTAATTACTCAAACAGATCGGAACAAAAATTACATTATCTTGATGTTCATCGCCAACTCTGATATTATTTGGACAGAACAAAACAATTCAGGAAATCCGATCAGCTCTTTCTTTCTTATGCTGAAAACAAGAAAGGCCTCCCTGTCTCCAAAGTGACCTTATCTAGATGGCTTTCTTCCACCATCTCCGAAATCTATCAGCTCAGAGGAAAATAGCTGTGCTCAAAACCTAAAGCGCATTCAACCAGAAGCTTAGCCACTTCTACAGCTTTTCAGGCTAGACTTCCTTTAGACACTATTTGTGCAGCAGCCACTTGGGCCACTCCTCATACCTTTGTTTCTCATTACAAATTGGATTTGGCCTCCAGGGATAGAGCCAGTTTTGGTTCTACAGTTCTCAAGAGTCTGTTCCATTGAGCCACCCAGGATAGAGGTGCTAGGGACGCGGTCCCATCAAGCAAGAATGAAGGCGAGATTGACAAATTAACATTGAGAAGTTATGTACCTACCATAACGTTCCATGTTAGTTGTCTTCTCTCGCCTTCTTTCTTGCGACCCGCCCTCCTGCCCCCTGGCCTGGACAGACCTTTTTCTCCCTGTTTGGAAGAATGCTTCTTAAGACCAGCTAGTTTCTAGTCTACCTTATAGCCCATCCCTTAGGCTTTTTGCCTTTCTTCCTTCTGGGAAGTTTTTTGTGCTAGGTGTTATTGCCTATAGGTACCAAACGAGATCTGGGTACTTACCGCCTTGCATCATGGGATATGGGGCTGCCTCGAGCTGGTAAAAGTGACTCTCGAGCTTAGCAAAGTGCCGAGTCGGAGCCGAGGATTGGCTCTGAACCCATCAAGCAAGAAAGAAGGCGATAGAAGACAACTAACATGGAACGTTATGGTAGGTACATAACTTCTCAATTCCGAGTTTTACAGCGCTATCTGTATTAAACGATTAAACGGTTCAAAGTTTCAAAACTTCAATCTTATGGTCTCGGCCATAAGAAATGTGAAGTTTTGAAACTTAGAAATTTAGAAGTAGACCTATATACAGACAGACACACACACATACACACCCACACACATATACACACCCACACACATATATATATATATATATATATATATGTGTATGTATATATATATATATATATATATATATATATATATATATATATATATATATATACACACACAAACACACACATGCGTGTATATATATATATATATATATATATATATATATATATATGTGTGTGTGTATATTTATATATATACACACATATATGTGTGTGTGTGTGTGTGTGTATGCGTATGTATTGCTATATTGACACAGATATTGATATTAATATATAGTGGTAACAAACTGACGGTCCTAAATGAGGTAATAATCCAGATGAGCCATAGGAACTGTTCCTGGATTCCTACCCCAGACACCACATCAGCAGTCTTTACTAGTGAGATCATGAGATTGAGAGAAACTTTTGTTAGATTTCTCTTAACATCCGTCAGCATTTGGGATGCACATTTAAGAGAACACAGACTTGGATTATCTGTATATTTTTTAGTTTTGCTTATTTGTATTTGTTAACTGGGGTGGAACACTGATTCACACATTCAGTAGGGAAATGAAGTCTGAATGACTCAGACCTGAGATTTCTTTTCTTCAGGAGTGTCCACCATTGGGCAGTGGTACAGTTTGTATACCTCGTATGGATTTTAGTTTTAGAAGAGAAGAGCATTTATATGAAGACCACAGAGCGTGTGAAGGTAGACGTACATAAATATACAGTGAATTGTAACATCACAGAGATGGGATTAGGATGTGTGAAGGTAGATGTACATAAATATACAGTGAATTGTAACATCACAGAGATGGGATTAGGATGTGTGAAGGTAGACGTACATAAATATACAGTGAATTGTAACATCACAGAGATGGGATTAGGATGTGTGAAGGTAGACATACATAAATATACAGTGAATTGTAACATCACAGAGATGGGATTAGGATGTGTGAAGGTAGACGTACATAAATATACAGTGAATTGTAACATCACAGAGATGGGATTAGGATGTTAGTGCTGTAACATCTATATATCAAACTCTTGCATGGTAAGGTTAGTAAAGATCTCTGTTTCCTGTAACAAAGTTTGTAAACACACTCACACAGTATGTGGTGTGTAACCTACTCCACATCTGTAAAATCCAAGGAGTTTATGAGAAGTATGAACTTTTCCATAGTTGTTGTTTGTCTTTCGGCTTTTCCCGGTAAGGGGTCACCACAGCGGAACTCCGGTCCGCTAATGATTGGCAGTAGATTTTTACGAAACGCCGAGGTGCCAGCTTGACGCCCAACCTTCAATGAAGGCACGCCCATTTACGCACGCATGTCTTTTGAACGCTACCCAACCACGGGGAGGACATGCAGACTCCACAAAGAAGGCACTCTCAAGCCCATAGTAATCATCCTATATGGATGCATTAATTAAAACATAAAATTATCTGTAAAATTTCTACTGTTACACAGGCAAAAATTAGGCCACTTAGATTTTGGACCTTTACCCGTTTTTATTCATATACATATGCCTTATGTAAACTTTCTTTAATTTAACCTTTAACCTTCCCCACTTGTATACTCGTCTTCATTCACCAGTCATAACAAATATGCTAAAACTCATTTAAATTCACGCTTCCTGTTCACTAGACTGTCTGAAACATTTATAACTTCTTGCACTTATATAACATTCACCATTGAATTTTTGAAAAAAAAAAACCTCATGGTTTAATTTGCATGTAGTCACACCACTGATTTAGAGATAATAACACACATCAACGAGAAGAGATGTGTATTAGTCATGGCAAATTCTTACAAGTAAAATCCAGTATGTTTACCTGATTTGCTCGTCATTGTCAATTTGCTGCTCAGTGTCAGAACTTCTTTTTAACTCACTAAACACACTAGAATGTTCAGCACTTATGACATAAACACACCTTCTATGACCTCTCCACATGCTGACATCAGCCCTGAAGGAAGCCCCACCCACAACTTATGAATAGCATCCAGTTCTGAGCACCTATGGCAGACATTAGTAAGGTGCTGTGGTCTGTGGGCTGAACCTGCAGCATGCAAACTGTGCCCCAGCTTGGCCTCCTTTCCACATGTTTTTGCATTGCATTTCAGAAAAAGAATGAAAAAAAATATATATATATACTTTTTTCATATTCAACAGTTACATACCTAAAAGTGTCAAACAAATGAAAATCCGTAAAATGCCACATCCCATATAATGTATACAAAACTAACCCACAATGGATGTTACAGGAGAACCAAAGTGCCACGTATAGACTTCAGATACATATGAAGTACACAAAATAAAATATTATTAGTGAATAGTCTAGAATACCTTATGAATAGAAAAAAACTAAAAATTAATATGAAGTGTAGAAAATAAAAAATGTAGATATACAAAATAAACTGATCAGCAAAGGATGATACAGAAGAACTGACATATAGAGGTGCATTGCAGAGCCATTAGATGTTTTGTTAAAAACTTTAGATGATAAAATTATATTACTAACATTTTAATAGCACTAGTTGTTTTGATGATAATAGGCTTTTGATGTAATTCACTCAGGCTTAGCAGATAATCTAAATAAACTGGGAATGAACCTCTGTGTCACAAACTGGATGGCCAGCTGGCTCACAGAAAGCATGCAGGAAATCAAAATAGTGGAAGTTACTGCCAAAAAGACACCAGTTACCAGTGGAGTCCCCCCCAGCTCTGTGCTGTGATGTCTTCCATGTGATATCTACTTTTCTGAAGTAAAAGCCAATATCAATAGGCTCTGGCTGACTACATTTGCAGACGACTGCAAGCTAGGAGCAGTCTTTGAATCCCAAAATGAATTATTCATCCTGCAGGAAGGTATTGTCCCAAATAAATAATTGATGCTACAAGTGCATTGTTGTCTCATTTGGGAGGTCATTTAGCGTCGAGAACTGCCAGATTGACAATAGGCACTTGAGTCATCACAGTTTGGGATTTGGAACTTATGCGGAGAGTGACCTAACTTTTGACCAACATGTATCCATTGTTGTAGGAAAGACCTTCTGTTTAGCGCAGCTTATAAACAAAGGGATTGTAT
This sequence comes from Protopterus annectens, assembly GCF_019279795.1. NCBI lineage: Eukaryota > Metazoa > Chordata > Ceratodontiformes > Protopteridae > Protopterus > Protopterus annectens. The sequence goes on from NC_056739.1 coordinate 1,798,657,061, forward strand.
CTAAATCTAGGGATGCCATTGACCCCTTTACTCAGCCCTCATTAGGCCAGTCATTGAGTATAATGCCCCACTTGGCATGTATCTGTCAAGGCTCACACAACTGGAACATCCACAGATATACTGTAAAAGGATACAAGGCCTAAACACCCTGATGTTAAGTTGTCTATCTCGCCTTCATTCTTGCTGGTTGGTTGGGTTTGGAGCCGATCCTCGGCTCCGACTCTGCCATCTTCAAAAGCTCAAGAGCTGCTTACTGGCTCGAGGCCCCCCTATATCCCATGATGCCTGGCGCTAGATAGCCAGATCGCGTTTGCCGCTTTTGCTACGAGGTTGTTCTACTGGCTCAGGTTGTATAAGCTTTACTATTTTTTGTATTTTTTCTTATTAAAAATCTATATTAATAGTATTAGTCGTTAGTTAGACTTTAGTATTGTAGTTAGTTTTTCTTCTAGATAAGCGTTACACCTTCCTTAAGAAACTCATTTTAGTTAGAGAGTTTCCCTTCCCCCCTTCTCTCCCTTTTCCACAGAAAGGTTCTTTCCGTTTAAGTTAGAGGTTAGCCTTTCTTTCTGTCTCCCTTTAAAAAAAAAAAAAAAAAGTTTTTTCTTCTAATTAATCACTGTTAGTTATAGTGATAGTTTTAGATATTTTTTTTGGTTGTATTGGTATTTGTAGTGGTTTGTGGTAACTGTACAGTGTTACATTTTTTTACTGTTGGTTACCGTAACCATCTGTGTGAAAACTTGTCCTTGGTTTTCTCCTTAGGATGTGCAAGGATCCAAAACCGTCCATATTCAAGAAGTGTGATTCATTCTGTCAGAGGATGTCTCTGACAGATGGTCACACTTCTTGTGTTTATTGTCTGGGCGCTGTGCACCTGCAGGACTCTTGCTCGGTCTGTATTGCCTTTAGTCCAAGAGACCTGCAGGAGCGCAAAAATAAATTGATTCTGAGGGGTATGCTTAAACCCCAAGATTCACCGGCGAAGGCTCAGCCGGCAAAATCTTCCAGACCACCTAAACCATCGGCTCCCAGTTCGGAGCCGTCGTTGGGTGAAGCCACACAAGCCGTTTCGGCTCCAGCTGGAACCTATGTCCCTCCCTCCCAGTCGGCTCCGACACGCTCTTCAGAGCCGGCTGAGATTCAAAAGAGATGCAGCTCTCCTTCTTTGGAGTTGATATGTTCAACTCCGAATTCGCCCCTGCTCCAATCGGAGCGTAGTCATCGATCATCCCACTCTTCTTGGTCCTCTAGACTTTCGGACCATGACTTGGAAAGAGTGGTCAGTAGGCTCTTAAAATCGCAGGCCCTAGCTAAAATGTTGTCCAGCCTTCCTCATCAGGAGTTGGCTCCATCCCCAGCTGTAGCTATTCCTACTCCGACTCTTCCTATGAACTTGGAGCCGGAGTTCGTTGGGGTTCGAGTTGTGGAACCATTGATGCTGATACCCTCTCTTTCAGTTCCGTCGTCTGCTCCGATCCCTTCCATGGTACCTTCCCTGGAGGGATCTGGGCGCTGAGACTCCCTCGTCGGCTCCGAGGGGAAGAGTGGCATCGGACCCTTGTCTGACCCCGCTCTCCCTCTCAGTGCTTCGGCGCAGGTGAGCTCGGCTCCCACATCTGCCTCGGTGCCATCTCCCTCAGTACGGGGGGGGGGGGCTTCTGGTTTCTTCGGAGCCTGTGCCTTCTCTGCGTCTGGGCAGGGGCGCCTTTGAGGTGATGAGGAGTGTACTGACCCCTGAGTCAGTCCCACGATCGACCCCATTGGCTCCTCTCCTATGGTGCCTGTGTCAGCCTCTGCCCCTCTTCCAGACCCCAAGCGTGGGGATCCAGCACTCCAGGACACCCCCTTGGGTGTATCCACATCTTCCGAGGCCTCCCCTGATCTTTCAGAGGAGCCACCTCGCAAGAGAAAATGTAAGAGGAAGCATGTTCATTCCCCCGAGTCTGTCACGTCGGATACCGACTTAGAGGAGTCAGAAGGGTCCCCAAGATCCCCCTCTGAAGATGTCTCCTTCTCAGACATCCTTGAGATGCTTAAGCAGAGGGGAAACTGGACTACCCTAAGCCCTTCTGAGGATGAGTTGGTATTCCTGGATGTGTTTGGATCCCGACCTTCCACCTCCTGGGTATCTCCGCCTTCCGACCCACTGATGTCTGTGGTGGCTCGAAAGGCGTGGACGGCTCCAGACACAGTGGAACCGAACCCTAGAAGACCTGCCAAGTTCATTACTGCTCCACAGGACAGACAGTTCTCGACCAAGGGTGTCCCCGTTGATGCCATGGTGGTTGCAGCGGTCACAAAGAAGGAGTTGGCTGAAACTTCATCTGTCCATCCCCCTAGCAAGGAGCCAGGATGATGGACAGATATGGGAAGCGGATGTTCTCTTCAGCGACCTTTTCCATGTGGTCCCTCAATTACCTGTGCCACTTTATCCATCTTCAGAGGGATCTCCTGAAAGAGCTTGGAGATACCCTCCAAGATCCATCAGCTGAGGGGGCCCAGGCTAAGGCAGCCTCCCAGCTAGCGACTCTTAACTCAGTGGTAAACTCTTCCATGCGGCTCATTTCGTATGCAGCCGATGGTGCGAGTAGAGCCGCTGGCACAGGCGTGGCCCTAAGGAGGCACGCTTGGATGCGGCTTTGTAACTTTGCGGAACATTTCAGAGAGTCTTTCACCAACACCTCGTTTGATGGTTCCTCTCTTTTCGGATCACAGGTGAAAGATACCCTTACCAGGTGTGAGCAGGAAGGCAAGACTCTCTGTGCCATAGGAGTCCATTTTTACACTCCTTCCAGACCATATCCTAAGGGTCAGAAGAGTGGAAAGATGTGGTTCCGGAAATCCCAAGGAGCCTTGCCGGACACACGTGGTGAGTTTCCCTCCAGGGGCAGAGGAGGGAACAATAACAGACGCCGCCCTCATGGCAGAGCGGGTCCGCTAAACAAGGGCAGCAGAGAATCTTTCTCTGACAAGCCCTTCCAGCACCCCTGAAGGGTTGCCCGGCTGCTCACCTCTGGAGGCAGTCGGGGGAAGATTATTGCTGTACCCAAGAGCCTGGCAAGACATAACTCAAGACAAATGAGTTACAGTCCATCATATCCGGAGGCTACAGAATTCCCTTCGTTCGCACCCCCTTAAGGTCAAACAAGTCCCTTCTAGATGTTCCACCCAATCTAAGGGACCAAGCAGTGCAAGAGGTCTCAAAACTGCTAAGATAAAGGGCCATCCAGCAAGTCCCAGCAGACCAACTAGGATCCGTAATTTACTCAAGGTTCTTTTTGGTACCAAAAAAGACAGGGGACTGGAGACCCATTTTGGATCTCAGCACACTAAACAAGTCTGTACAAAGAACGAAGTTCCGGATGGTCACGCTTCAGTCCATTTTACCCTTCCTTGGTCAGGACAATTGGATGTGCTCCATAGATCTTCAGGATACGTACTACCACATCAAAATGGACAGACGCTCCCGAAAATTCCTTCGCTTCCGGCTCGGAGCCGGCCATTATCAGTTCAGAGCTCTGCTCTTTGGTCTCATCACAGCCCCCAGGGTGTTTATAATGTATGGCAGTAGTTACCGCTCACCTGAGACGGCAAGGATTCCAGGTGTTTTCATATCTCGACGACTGGCTCCTCACTGCTACCACCAGGCATCACCTTCTGCGAGCCAGAGACTGCACCATCCACACTTGCTGCAGGCTAGGTATCACAATAAATTTCGAAAAGTCTGCAGTGTCTCCCTGTCAATCTATCACCTTTATAGGCACAAATTTAAATACCAAAGACGTGTTAGCGAGCCTCCCACCAGACAGGTTGTTAGTGATTCGTCAGCATGTCAAGGTTTTATTAGCATGCAAAAGGATTCAAGCCAGGTTTGTCCTTCAGACGCTAGGTCTCATGGCAGCAGCGATCGTACTTGTCCCTCTAGCTCGTTTTCACATGAGGATCCTCCAGTGGCTTCTTTTCACCCAATAGTCTTTTCAGCAACTTCCCATGTCTTACATGATTATGATCACTCAGGCATGCAAGAAGCATCTTGCGTGGTGGATGGTCTCCACGTCGGTACTCCATGACAGACCATTTGTTCTCCCCCCTCCAGTGGCTACAGTGACTACGGACGCTTCCCTGATCGGGTGGGGGGGGGGCATTATAAGGGCAGAACAGTGCAAGGCACCTGGCAACCTCACGAGTATCATCTGCACATAAATGTCTTGGAGATGAGGGCCGTGCTCTTAGCGTTGCAGGCTCTTCAGGACTCTTCCTACCGGGATCATTGCAGCTCAAACAGACAATATGTCCGTAGTGTGGTACATGAACAAGCAGGGCGTTACCAGGTCCTACCCCTTATGTCGAGAAGCCCTCAGACTCTGGCAGTGGGCGATCGCTTCCCAATGGTTTCTGATTGCAATGCACATCCCTGGGAGGTCCAGCGTCATAGCAGACAGACTGAGCAGAGCAATTCTCATGCCTGGCGAGTGGTCTCTGAACCAGGTAATTGCGGACCATATCTTCCGCAGATTAGGCCAACCTTGCTGCGACCGTTTTGCAACTCCCTTCAACAGCAAGTGCAGCAATTTCTTCTCTCTCCTTCCACTTCCCGGGCATTCCCCCAGAGACGCTGTAGTCCACGATTGGCCTCAGGGACTTCTTTATGCATTCCCTCCCTTCTCCCTCATACTGAAATTAATTCAGAAGGCTACTGCTTTGGGTTGCAAAATGATCCTCATCGCCCCTTACTGGCCTCGACAAATATGGTTTCCGTTCCTGCATCGCTATCTTCTCGAACAACCTTGGACTCTGGACCTAGTTCCGGACCTCCTGATTCATCAATCGGGTGGGCTGCACCAATCCCTGCACTCTCTCCAGCTCACAGCATGGCTGCTCCACTTCCAACCTTAGCCAGGCTTCCAGATATCTCCCCCTCTGTGCGCAAAAGTCACAGAAGTCTGCGACCAGAAAAACTTACGCTAGTAAGTGGAAACGTTTTTCTCCCTGGGCAGAGGCAAAAAGTATTGATCCCTTTTCAGCCCCCGTACACTCCATTTTGGAATTTCTTGCGGAGCTCTTCCATGCGGGGTCCGCTTCCGCTACAATTAGAGTTCAGCTAGCAGCAATTTCAAATTTTCACATTGGCCTATCGGAAAACAGTATCATGTCCCATAAGCTCTGTAAAGCCTTTCTCAAAGGAACCACTGTGCTCAGAACCCCAGTCAGACCACCGTGGGATCTAAATTTGATTTTAGCTTCGCTAATTTTGCCCCCTTTTGAACCCGCAGTTTCTTGTTCACTGAAGTTCTTATCTTGGAAAACCCTTTTTCTGGTAGCTGTTACTTCAGCCAGAAGAGTTTCGGAACTACAGGCTCTTTCTATCCGTCCCCCATACCTCATGTTCCACAATGACAGGGTTGCTCTTAGGACTAATCCTTCTTTCCTTCCTAAGGTCTCTTCAGAGAGTAACTTTAATCAGTCCATAGACATTTCTGTGTTTTTCCCTAACCACTCCAACAGGGCGGAATATAAGTTGCATCAGTTAAATGTTCACAGGCAGCTTCGCTTTTATTTGCATAGAACCAAAGACATTAGAAAATCAGATCAACTTTTCCTGTCCTATGCAGTAGGTAAACAAGGTCTTCCGGACTCCAAGGTAACCTTATCCAGGTGGTTGACTTCTATCATCACATTCATATATCAACTCAGAAATAAAAAATTACCAGTCAAACCAAAAGGTCACGCCACCAGAGCTTTAGCTACTTTGGTGGCTTTTCAAGCTAGGTTGCCCATGGAATCTATTTGTGCTGCGGCTACATGGGCCAACCCTCATACTTTCATTTTGCGTTACAAGTTGGATTTGGTCTCCAGGAGCAGAGCTGATTTTGGTTCCACTGTTCTGAAGAGTCTGTTCCGATGAGCCACCCAGGACTTTAGGTGCTAGGGACGCTGACCCAACCAGCAAGAATGAAGGCGAGATAGACAACTTAATATAAAGACGTTATGTACCTACCATAACGTTCCATGTTAGTTGTCTTCTTCTCGCCTTCTTTCTTGCGTCCCACCCTCCATCCCCCTATCCTAGGGGACCGAGAAGAGTTCCTCTTGATTTTTCACTGGCTGAGTCTTCTCTGGCTATTCCTTTCTGACTAGTCTATCCAGTAGGATTTATGCATTCTAGGATAGGATTCTTTTATTATTATGTCTGCAGTTAGTCTTATGAAACGAGATCTGGGTATCTAGCGCCAGGCATCATGGGATATAGGGGGGCCTCGAGCGAGTAAGCAGCTCTCGAGCTTGTGAAGATGGCCGAGTCTCGGCTCCGAACCCAACCAACCAGTAAGAAAGAAGGCGAGAAGAAGACAACTAACATGGAATGTTATGGTAGGTACGTAACTTCTTTTTCTATATCGATGGAGTCAAGTCCCTGACCCCTGTACTCAGTGACCTACAAAGTGCTAAGAGGTTACCTGTATCTGCCGTACAAGGCATCCTCCGACCCAGTGCTGATGGGTTTACTACATATCAGCAAGTGAAATGGTATCAGAAATGCTCAGTATAGGGATCTAAATCTCTTCTGCAACATCAGCAGAATGTTGGGGGACAGGTATATCTTGCAGAGGACATTGCTGCTCTGGAACAGCATAAAACAAAGTTCATCCTTCTCCATATTCAAGCACAATCTTGATCAGTGAATGAGAAACCGAGAATGCACCTGAGGGGACCGACTCCTGTACTACTAAAAGAAAAATACAGCTCCTAAATGCTTTATCCCATGCATGGTGTGATCCCAGTTATTCTAATTAGGGTTGTATAATTATCAACCATGGGAAGGGTAAGGCCAATCTGTAACCAAATAAGATAGGTTAAGTTGAATCTAAAAAGGGAAATTGGCTAGGCTGGAAATGGAAAAACTCAGCTGAGAAAACAAACTGAAAATAAGGAACTGTAAATAAGAAAAACATGGTAGCCAGGAGTACATGTAGCACATCTCAGTTTTTAATTTTCAGTGAGTGCTTTCATTAATGAATTGTTAATTTCTTCATATCTGAAGTACCTAATACTTCATTAAGGAAAGCAGTCATCCAAAATTAAAAACTGAGGCGTGCTGTATACCCTGGCTAGCAAGGCTGAAAATGGCCCATAAGTGCAGCTATCCTAGTACTTGCCTATCAACGTATGTATAATAAATTGAGTTTTAGTGTAGTTCCCTGGCTTCAATCATGACTTAATTCTTCTGGACCTTGGATATTGTATTTTCTATCAAACAAGTGAAATGTGTTTTTTATAATGTATTAGCTAGCCTCTGCTTAAAAGTGGCACCACCTTCAAATAGTTTATGTACAATGTAATCACTCTGCTGTCTTCACACACTTAATATCATTTGTGCATTTAAGCAGCTATGGGCATTCAGTTGTGGCTACTTAAATGCAGAAAGTAAATTTTTGTACTTTCAGGCAGGGACGGATTCTCGTTTCTTCATAGCTGCTAGTCACACCTGCTAAATTTCTCATACCCAGGGCAAACTGCTTCTTCACTCCTCACTAGCTGCTGAGTCTGTGCATTTCTTTCAGCTTTTAGTAGACGTCTGGGTGCTCTAAAATCATCTGCTGGGTTTGTTTTCTGCTGTGGAAAGGTTGAAATGACTATTACTTCTGCATAATGTGTCTCACCAGCTCTGCCATGATATTGCAAAATCCTGGTTTGTAGATCAGATTGTGATCTCAGTTGGGACCATCCAGAGATGTTTTTCAGTGAATATGTTTACAGTGGCCAATAAATGATTATCAGAAATAGATAATCTACGTGAGGTATACATAAAAAGGATTCCCAGATTACTTGTCTGTGACAGTCAATTATTCCTAGTAAAAAAACATAATTAAGAACGCTTTTGTTAGATTTCCTGTACATCTGCCTGGTTATGGGATGCACATGCCCAGTACAGTAAAATGTAACTGTAGTCTATTCTGGATTTTACTTTTATTTATGTATTTTTTAACTAGGGTAAAACACTGACTTGTGTGCTTTTTTAGACGTAGCTGGATAGCACTGCATATTTAATTGAAATGTTTAGAGCCACAGACTAGTTACATGAAGTCTGAGAAATATCATACCCTGGACTTCATTTCTTTTGTATTATGCACTGCTAAGTAATTACTTATTTTGTATATTTCCGATGGATTTGTATTATACTTTAGTTCTTGTGTGATTTATTTTGTAAATCTGATACAAATTTTCTTTTCTGTACTTCGGATGTTTTGGACTAACTGTTGTTGCGTTGCTTTATCTAAAGACGAGTGCTACCTTTTCTGGACCTTCATATATTAGGCACATTTTATTTATTTGATACTCTCTTGCTTGCTGTCATTTACTGGGAAAGTTGGAGAAAACCCAGAAAACTCAGCAGAAGCTCTGGAGAAAAGCTCCATGTTATGTACATTTGAATGACCTAATTGTGAAATATACTATAACATTCAGGATTATGTAAGTTAAATGATCACCACCTTACATACATTATGTAGTATACACAAAAGTACTTGCAAGGTGTTGCAATAAATTCCAAAAGCTGCCAAGTGGTGAATCACAAACAAAACGTCCTTTTATTGACACAAATACAGGCTTAAACGCTTTCGGCCATGAAAATGTCCTTCATCAGAAACACCCATAATGGCAAACTCTTAAATATCCTTCATTAACAAATTAATACTATTCAATTAACCGATTAATATATTTTATACAAATAACATAAATAGCAAACTAAAAACACTATTTGGAGACACTTATAAAAAATGCAATTCTTGCATTTATTATATTTTGCTTTTCTATGTAAAACAACTTTATAATTCACCCCACTATTTACAGGTTTGTTATAAGCATTGGGCAGAATCTGCCATTTAAGCTCTTTATGGTCAAGCTCTCCTTAATTCCTTTGATAGCTTCACTGTCCATTGTGAAGATTAAGGGCATGGCCGCTTGCCAGTTCTTATCCTGCTTTACCCTTTCTTCTCCTTCCCTAGTCTCTTTTCTTGTACCTTCCAATCCTAATAAATATCTCACTATCTTACTGGGATATCCCCTGTGCTTAAATCTCTCATGTAATTCTCCCACAGATCCATCTATTTTGCTAGCATCACTTGTAAGTCTCTCTACCTTAATCAGCTGTCCCTTTATTATGTTTGATGCATGTAGGGTGCATGATAGTGTAATGAAGTAAGCTGTTACTAGCCGCATTCTTGTAACTTATAACTGTACTTCATGTCTGTTGTCCTTGTTCCTTGATGATGTCTAAATCTAAGTAACTAATCCTATAAAAATTATCTTCCATTAAAAATGTTAAAAAAAACTTGTGCTGTCATTCATTTCTTGTTAATCCTTTAAATTACCTTCTGTGCCCTAAGGGGCAGCACATGGGATATCCCAGTAAGATAGTTAGCAATTTATTAAGACTGGAAAGTACAAGAAAACAGACTAGGGAAGGAGAAGAAAGGGTAAAGCAGGATAAGAACTGGCAAGCGGCCATGCCCTTAATCTTTACAGCGGACAGTGAAGCTATTAAAAAAATTATCAATAAGAATTGGAGAATTTTAGTGGCAATTAAAGAAGTTAAGGCTGCAGTGGGAGAAGAACCCATATATATTAATAAAAGGGCTAGGAATTTTAAAGAGATTCTAGCAAATAAACGTGCACCCATTAATAGTAGAGTTAAGGGTATGTATAAGTGTTTAGACTGCAAAGGGTACAGATTTATAGCAGAGGGACCTTATGCAGAAGTAAGTACCTATGAAAAAACCATTACAGTGCCAGGTAGGTTTACATGCAGTTCAGAGTTTGTGGTATACATGGCAAAGTGCCTAGCATGCAATACATTCTACATAGGAAAAACCAATAGATCACTGAGAAGAAGAATTCATGAACATTATTATGGAATAAAAAAGAAAAAATACAATAATGCATTGTTTAAACATATATTAGAATGTCCCAAGTATCCAGAGTTTTTGTTTTCAGTAATAGTCTGTTTCTCCTGATTTCAATGGGGACAAAGAAGGAGAGCTTGAATATAAAGAGCTTAAATGGCAGATTCTGCTCAATGCTTATAACAAACCTGGTCTTAATAGTGGGGTGAATTATAAAGTTATTTTACGTAAGTGTCTCATAATAGTGTTTTAGGTTGCTATTTATGTTTGTATAAAATATATTAATTGGTTAATTGAATAGTAATTTTTTGTTATTGAAGGGTATTTAAGTGTTTGCCATTGGGATTATGGGTGTTTCTGATGAAGGCCATTTTCACGGCCGAAAGTGCTTTATGCCTGTATTTGTGTCAGTAAAAGGAAGTTTTCTTTGTGATTCACTACTTGGCAGCTTTTGGAATTTATTGCAACACCTTGCAAGTGCTTTTTTGTATATTTAACTGTGAATTTTCACTTGTACAGAGGCATATTTTCAGTTTGTTTTTCATTCATACATTATATAGTATTTGCAACATGTTGCCTTCAGAAACATGTATAAAACATAGTTATATGCAGCATGTAAAACTCACACACATCAATAAAACATTCAGCATTATCTTTTATAGCGTATGTAGATATTATCCCTGTAATATTAGCACACATAAGGCAGATTAGGGATATACATAAATACATATTTTATCCAAACAGTTCACTTACCATGAGACCCATAACAAAGAAATTATTATATTAACAAAGTGAGAGTTGAGTGACATTTGTTTGATTTGACCGCAAAAAGTAAGTAATTAGTAATGGGACTGGTACAAGGACAGTATTGTTATATTAATTGGTATGATTTAATTAGGAGTGGAAATTTTACATAGGATAAGCTTAATAAAGGAATCCTGGTAATGGGGTTATTAAAAGTATAGACTATTTTCTTGAGAAGTTCCTCCTGAAAAAGATTGTAGATTTTAGATACAGTGATATATTTCTGATTGTCTGTGAGGACTTAGTTCCACAGTTTAGCAACACAGAGTACAGACAGTGACTATTGTGATTTTTAGATTTTTGAGTGAGTTTTAGGTGTTGATGTTGTGAGTGCAGGGTGTGTATGCATTTGTCTGGTGTATAGAGGGTGTTGTGGATGGTCTTAATATGAGAAAAAGTTTGACAGGTTAGATAGGTCCATATAGTTTAGGGACTGAAGTGAACCTCAGTGATGTGTTCTGTTAATGTGGTTACTTTTATACTTTGCAATTTTATTATGATTCTGTCATTTTATGTAGCTGAGAGGATTGTGGAGTAGTTCATAGGTTCATAGGTAGGTACTAGGCTATCGGCCCAAGGCCCTATGCAAGCCTAGCCAACAAGGTTCCCTGGCTTACGCCACCCAAGAAAGTTATTTTCTTTGCCACTGACGAGCAGAGACACAGAAGTGATCCCCGGGGTGTATTTCCTATTTCCCATCCATTCATCAAGATTTTTCTTGAAGAGTGCTAATGAAGAACTTTGCTTGATATAGATGGATAGCCTGTTCCAGAGTATGGAAAGTCTCTGGGATAGGAATCTATCCCTCCAGCATGTCCTGTTTATTGTGGTGACAAGGTTTAGGTCCCTAGAGCGTGTAACTCGGAAGGATTGGGATTTCTTTAGGTGTAGCTTGTCCAACAGCTCTGGGTTTGACATAGCTTTATATGTTAGGCAGAGATCACCTCTGAGTAGGCGATATGCTACGGAGTAAAGCTGGAGTTTTTAGAGGCGGTCAGTGTAGGGCATTTGTTTGAGTCCAGTAATTCTCTTTGTGAAAATAGATGAGGCATACAGGAGACTAGGGAATGGCGAGGTCTGAACTGTAGACCTGTGTGCATATTCTGTTTTGAATGGTCTCCTTTATAAATAACTCGTAGTTTATAGCTATTTTTGAACTGCATGCTGGATGTGCTGATTGAGTCATAATCGGTACTCTGTTATTCCCAGAAGTTTTGTATTTTGTACTAACTCATGGATAGTATTATTTAGTGGTAATGTTATGTGTAATTTTGTCATTGGATTGGAAGTGATAATACCATTAGATGCATTTTATTTTAATTTAAATTTAATTTAGATTAATCTACCATTTTTTTTTGTTTTTGCAAAGGGATGCTGTAGGTCATCTTGGAGCTGTTTAATTGAAGAGGCAGAACATAATAGGGATGAGTCCTCTGCATATTGGATTACATTGGCTGGTTAAGGGACTGTATGATTTTATTTATAAATATATTACAGAGTAAAGGTCCTAATACTGAACCTTGTGACACAACTTATTGTGTTTCCTAAGGAGCTGATAGCTTATCAATCCAGCATGCACTCTGTGGTTGATGGCTGAGCTAACTTTTAAACCAGTTGATTGTATTATTTCTGAGGCCTAATTTACTGAGTCTGGATGATAATTTGGGAAATGAAACTGTATCAAATGCGCAGAATAGGTGTGGAAATATGGATGAAGCCACTTCACCTTGGTTTCATTTGCCATGACTATTTACAGTTTATGAAAGTTAATAATATTGTTTCTGCACTATGGCCTGGTCTGAATCCACAATATGTTGTAAAAAGTAACATGTTCTCAGTTAGGCAGGGAATCATCTGTATTCTGTTATAAGGTTTACATTAGAAGTATAGAGTAGGGAGGTGAACAGAGTCACAAAACAATGTATTTAGCTTTGAAATGCTTGTAAAACTGTTCAGGTGTTGGTGAAAACTGGTTGTGGGTCATAGGATTCTAAATGAAGAGAAATGGTTTGATGATGTGGCAAACTGAAGATAACAATGGCATTTATCCTGGAGATATGCAGGGGCAGAACCATTGTTTTGATAGGTGAAGTTTTAGGTATTTTTTTACATGTGTTTGCTTTCTGAGGGGATTTCAGTAGTAGTGGGAAGTGGTTTCTTAGTTCATTACACTATTTGAATAAAGTCACCTGTAATATCAGATGATATGGTTATAGTGATTCGTGATTTTTCTCTAGATTCTAAAATTGTATTGGAAAGTAGTTTTATATTAAGTTGTTAATGGATGAGTAATTTCTTACAGAAAAGTCTGCGTATTGTAGTTAGCTGAGAAAGATCTAGGTGATTTGGTTGTTCTAGCCACTTTTTTCTCTTGAGTGCTGATTGGTGGTGTGCTATTGTTATACTTTCTTGCATATTTGACTGTTTTGTTATAACATTGGTAAAGTATGTACAATTGTGAGACATGAAGGTTAGTAAAGATTGGGGCAGTGTAGTGTAGGCATGTCAGTTAAAAATTAGAGGCCATACATCTTTTAGCTTTGTCAGTGGGGTAGGTTTTCACTCTTTATAATGTACCTATTTTTTAATGATTTTTTTAACCACATGTGATACAGTGTGGTCAAATTTGAATTTCTCAACTGTGACACCTGGTAGTCTTGAGTGGTTTACTTGCTCAGACATGATGTAGCTGTGAGAGATGATAATGAATAGTGTTATTTTGTTTGAAATGTGTTTAGGGGTGAATAGCAGTAATACAGTTTTATGGGGCACTTGTGAATTATTTAGTCATGTTTTAATCAGTATAGATTGCGGTGTAAGGTATTGGAGTTTAAGACATTTGGCAGAGTAGAGTCAAGTTATCAACATTTTTGTGGCAGGGTAGAGAGCACTGGTGACTTTGCTGAAAAGTATGGGGCTTAATATAGATCCTTGTGGGACACCAGTACTTAGTTGCAAGCAGGTAGAGAAATCATTTTTCCATTTCACTGTTTCGGAGGTAACTTATGGCACCATTGCAGTGAAGAGCTGATGAGCCCTAAGATGAGAATTAGTGTAAGAGTTTCTGGTGGGAAACAGTATCAAAAGCCTTCAATAAGTCTGGGAAGATTCTGGAGACTAGGCTTAAGCTGTTTCAGTGGGTGTTGGCAGTGTTAACATTTGGCAAAGCAGTAATTCTGCTGTGATGGGGATGGAAGCCACATTGGATTGAAGACAGAAACTGGTCATCTATTACATAGTTGAGAGTTGCATATGAATTCATTTTTGTAATATTTTTGAAAGCAGAGATAAAATAGTAATTGAGCTATAGCTTGAATAGTTAGTTAAAATATTTGTATTGATTCCACCCTTGTGTATAGAATGATAAATATATATTTTTTTTAACAGGGAGAGGTTTTTATTTTCATGTTTGGATTATCCAGTTGTTAAAGAAAGCAATCAGTTTTATAACCAGGTGCTCAGCAGTTAGTAAGGAATTATAGAGTAGAACATTTTCTTTTCATTTGTTGAATGCAGACACCACTGTTTGGTGTTAATCTGCGCTGGGCAGCTACTTTTTGTGCTTTTACATTAGAACTTGCAGGATCACCCATCTTATGGCAGATGGTGTTTACCTGGTTTCACTGAGTTGTGAAGTACTCCAGGAAGCTCAAAATATAGTCAACTACTGGCTAGAGGGCTCAAGAGTTGGTTTTCTTTCTGTCTGCTGTAAATTAGGAGCATGTACAGAGGTGGTTAGCAGTGACCTGTATATAGTACAAATGTTTAGTTTGCAAACTTTACGTATAAAAGTAGCATTTTGTACTGTATCGCAAAAAGGTTTTGCACAAAGCATGTTGAACAGTAGTAATACCAGATCATACCACTATTTAACATCTAGCCTTAACCTTAAACTCGACTCAAGTGACTCTGTAAAACCAAGTCCCTAAACCATAATAGCCCAGTCTGAATATAGGTCCTGACAGAATGGATATGCTAGTTCCTAATGTCTCTGTGTCCAGTTTGGTAAATATTGGCATCCGAAGACCATGTAGAATTGTCTCATGTACTCAGACTACCTTTTAGGCCGTAAAGAAACTAACACAGCATATATAAGAGGTACATATATTACTTCACTGGAGGCAGCAATCTCACTTGCAAACAAGGTAGTCAAGAACACGCACACTACATCCTTCACATATACTACTCACCACACACAGATGTTCTTAGTCTGAGGCATTTAAAAGAAACCTTCTCAATCCTCAGAGACTTTCTGAGCCTTCAAATGTTAGCACATATCCTTAGCAATCACTAAAGTACACATTAAAGCAAAACATAACACCACACACAAGCCTACACCAAATGATCCCCCCAAGAACAAAGCCCATAAGAGAAGCAAACACGTTTGACGCAAAGATGCCCCACTCACCAGGTTGGACAAGAAGATAACTGTTAGTTGCCTATCTGGAGCTAGGATCAACAATTTCACTCACTCACTCAAATCACAGTACCACACGTACCAACATGATTCTCTCATAGTCTACATTGGTGTAAATGACCGGAAACATATATCAGTGGACTATATAAAGAGAGACATGGATCTCTCTGAATGTGTCACAGACAGGTATATGTGCCTCTCATTGAGCAGCATTCTAAATTTACTAAGGATGATGCTATAGTATAAACAGAAATTTCAAAAACAAAGCAGCAGACAATAGCCAAAAAATGAGTTAAAAACGTGAAAAAAATGACGAGTTGATAAAAGAACCAAACAACTTTAATAAACAAAACAAAACCTTGAATGGGCATTTTGTCTCGTACATTTAACATTAGAGACTTCTTTTAGACTAAGGTCATATTCAAATTGCATCACTTATAAACTCTGTTTAAAATCACATGCACCAATTAAAACACAGTCTCATGCTAATTAACTACTAAAACCTAGTTGCTGAAGAATATCAATGTTTCAGCCCTTTTCCTTTCAAGTACATAATAAAATCCTCTATTATTTAAGCCTGGGGGAAACAGCCATTCAATCTGACCTGTCAACAGTATTCTAACCACACCAACTCTTTCTCTATATTTAATATACTGTTGCTATTATCTAAAGTTTACAATAACAAAAATTTAAAATCAATCTTGCATTTATTCATTTTATAATGTTCACTTAGGGCATTTCTATCGTCCCATGTTTGGATGGCATATCTGTGTTCATAAATTCATTTGTTTAACTTCCGGGTAGTTCTACCTATATAAAATGATTTAAAATCCAAACACACTATCATATATACTTCATTTTTGGATTCACAACTGAATAACCCCTATTATTTTCACAATATACTTTCCTATATTCACCTCACAACTTTCAGTGAACAAATATTGCATAAATTGCAATTATAGCATTTAATCACCCCTTGCTTTACTGACGTGTCTTGGTTTGTTTAATTTTCCTTGAAAAAAGTTCATGAAACTTTTTCCTGTCTTTTGTGCGAAAAAAGGTCTTGATCCTATCTTTTTGGTAATTTCACTGTTAGCCCTAAACAATTCCCAATTTCTATTTATGACTTCTTTAATGGCACTATAATCAACATTGTTTTGCACAGCCATTACTGTTCTATACTGCAGGGATGATCTACATACTTTATTATATTTTCTTCCCTCTTTGTGTTCTCTCTCATTTATATTTTCTTGTAGAACTTTCAATCTGAAGTAGTTAACTTCATTTATTTGCAACCTGTGGGTATCCGGATCCATATCGGATCTGAGCCGGCAACATTTTATCAAGCATCTGCTCCAAGCTCCTCCCCTTACCCATAATCCCTCACCTCTTACCTTCCTTCAGATCTCGTTTGCCGCTTCATGCGTACGCATCGTGGTCTCTATAGCTCCAAGTTGGGTATAGTAAGTGGAACTTTTGATTTTTTAGTTAGTGTGTGAGAGTAGTTGTTTGTGATAACTCTTCCTCCCCTTCGTCTTGCCGTCGGTTTGTTTAAAAAAAAAAAAAAAAAAAAAAAAGTAAGTGGTTAGAAAGTTTGTGTTTTTTTTGTTTTTTTTTAAATATAGTAGGCCTAGCCAACCCCTGAGTGTGTGTGTGTGTGTCTAGTTTAGTGTTTGGCTCAGTGGAGTGTGTTATGGCTGACCAACCTAAACCAATGTTCAAGAAATGCACAGAGTGTGGCCACAAGCTTTCACCGGCTGATGGCCACACTGTGTGTGTTATTTGCCTTGGCGTTCGCCATCTTAGTTTGCCGTGTGCTGTGTGTGTGTAGGGTTCAGTCCCAGAGCCCTTAAAGAGAGGAAGGCAAAACTGGTAGCCATGGGCCTGCTACCAGTTTCTGCCTTAGAGACGACTGCCTCGACATCGGCTCCTGTAGCCGACCAACCCCCCTCAGGCTGGGACTCAAATCTCCTTCTAAGCCTGCTGAGGTGGGGACAGAAGCTGCAGATAAGGACAAAAGAGAGAGAGAGAGAAAAGGTTAGAGAGGCATCGCAAGCGATCTGAGCGGGAGCCTTTTGCCAGTCCACCTCTGAAAGTTGTTAGGACCACTTCTCTGCTCCATTCCTTGAGGTTCTCCCTGGAGCTGATGGAGCCCTTGGATCAGATGCCTTCTTCGAGGTCATCTCACAGGTCCAGTTCTGAGTTGGTCACCTCCTGTCGGTCAACTCAGAGTCTATTGGAGTTTGACGTGGACAGGATGATGCGGAGATTCATTCGGATCCAAATGGGAGTCTTGCCAGGCCCCTCCCTGGCCGGAGAGGGGAACTCTATGCCCTTCTTCCATCCTATCTCTCCTTCCCCGATCCAACCGTCGGTCTCTGGGTTTATGGTTCTGAGGATCCTCGGAGCTGGGGGTTGGCGCCAACGGTTCCTCTAACCTAGACGCCGGCCATTACCTTGAGTTCCACGGATCATACTTGTTCGGATCCGAGCAACTCTCAGGGCCGAGGGCAGGGAGCCGGATCCGAGAGAACGGAGATGTCTTCGGCTCCGACTTTGTCAGATCCAAGCCTTTCCTTCGGAATCCTGGCTACCTTGGCCTCGGCCCCGATCCTCACGACGGAGCCGGGGAGAACTTCTTCCTTGTTGGTTGCCAAGGAGGTGCGCTCTCCTTCGGCCTTCGAAGTGGTGGAGAGGGTTCTCTCCCGGGGATTGAGACCCCAGCCCATTGCCTTGGACTCCACCCAGGCTGCCTTGGATTTGGTCATGACTCCCATCAGCTTGTCCCAGGGACAGCCCATGCCAGAGGACCCCCAGGTGGATCCCATCTTGGAACCCCCCATGACTTACGAGCCCTCTTCAGAGAGTCCCGCTGAGGAGGCCCCATGTAAGCATTCATGTAAGAGGAGGCACATGGACTTCCCCGAGTCCCTCACAGATGATACTGACTTGGATGAAGGTGAGGGTTCCCCCAGGTCACCTCCCAAGGATGTCTCCTTTGGAGACATCATGGAAATCCTCCGCCAGAGGGGAGTTTGGTCAGCCCCAAAACCCTCAAAGGACAAGTCAGTATTCTTGGAGGCCTTTGGCACGGGGTCCTTCTACATTCTGGGTGTCCCCTCCTGCAGATCCATTAGTGGATCTTATCACCACACAGGCATGGAAGGAGCCTGACACCATAGAGACAATACCCAAATGCTCAGACAGGATCCTTTCTACTCCCACAGACAAGCTTGGTACAAGGAATACCCTGTGGATGCTATGGTGGTGTCGGCTGCCACCAAGAGAAAACTGGCTCAAGAAAGTTCTTTGGTCCACCCTCTGGACAAAGAGCCTAGGGTGGTAGATCGCTTTGGGAAGCGAGTCTCTTCTTCAGCGACGCTTTCCATATGAGCGCTGAATTATTTGGCACACGTCATTCGACTTCAGTGAGACCTGGTCACAGAGTTCTTTGTGTCGCCCCCAGAGTCCTTGTCACCAGTGGACAAACGGCTGTTCTTGGTGAAAATGTAGACTCTGAAATCTGTTTCTAACATGTCCATGCATCTTCTTTCCCATGCCGCGGAAGGAGCGTCTAGGACGGCTGGGACTGATATAGCTACGAGGCAGCATGCCTGGTTCAGACTGTCAATTCGCGGATCCCTTCAAGGTGTCTTTCACGAATGCTCCCATTGACGGTTCCTCCCGTTTTGGGAAGACAGTTCGTGACACCTTAGTTCAGAGCGAGAAGGATGGAAAGACTCTGCCATCGGAGTCCGCTTCTCTAGCCCTCAAAGATCCTTTTCTAGGAATCAGAGAGGGCAGAAGAAGATGTGGTTCTGAAAATCTCAGTTTTCCCGGGACACTCAGGAAACACATCCCCCCAGAGGCAGAGGGGGGGTCCGAGGAACTTTGGGTCAAGGGAGACCTTCTCGGATCGACCCGCACAGCAACCCTGGAGACAGTCAGGGGAAGATTGTCATTGCACCTAATGGCTTGGGAGTCCATCACGACAGACCGTTGGGTGCTCCAAATAATATCCAGAGGATACTCCACCCCGTTCATAGCCCCACCTATACAATCAAAGCGCCTACTGGATGTCCCACCCGCTGAAAAGGGAGGCTGCAGCGCACAAAATTTCAAAGCTGCTTTACAGTCAGGCCATCGAATCGGTCCTCCCAGATCAGTCCAGATTAGGCGTTTACTCCAGGTTCTTTTAGTGACAAAAAAGATGGGGGACCTCAGACCCATATTGGACCTGTCTGCCCTGAACCTGTCGATAGCCAAGCAGAAATTCCGGATGGTGACCTTACAGTCCATCCTACCTTATCTCCGAGGATGCGACTGGATGTGCTCGATAGACCTCCAGGACTCTTACTACCCCATCAAGATTTGCAGAAGCTCCAGGAGATTTCTTCACTTCGGGCTGGGAGCCAGTCATTTCCTGTTCAGTGCCCTACCCTTTGGTCTCACCACAGCCCCCTGGGTGTTTACCAAGGTTATGGCAGTAGTAGCGTCTCACCTGAGGCTTCAGGGAATTCAGATATTTCCTTACCTAGATGATTGACTCCTCGCTGCTACCACCAAGCATTGCATGGCCAGAGACTCCTTCATGCATCCTGCAGTCAATCTAGGGATCACCATCAACATCTCTAAGTTCCGCCTAAATCCGACACAGACCTTGGAATTCATGGGGGCACAGTTGGACACTCTCTACTGTTACAAGTTTTTCTCACTCAGGACAGGTTCCAGAACCTACAGGCCCATGTGTCAGTGATCCTCGGCCCCAGAACAGCGATGGTGAGTGACATTCTTCGCGCCCTAGGCTCCATGGCAGCAGCAATTTCAATTCTACCATGTACGCGCCTTCACATGAGGGTGCTTCAGTGGACCTTGGCAGTTCAGTGGTCTTGGTTAGACCTCCCCATGGACTACTCTATATGGGTCAGCAGAGCCTGCAAGACCTCTCTTCTTTGGTGGCTCCAATCGCCGGAAATCTTGGCAGGTCATCCATTCTTAACATCCCCGGCATAAACCACAGTGACCACGGACGCCTACCAGCTCGGGTGGGGGGGCATTTTTTGGGAAGGACAAGCCAAGGCATGAGGTCCCAAACCGAGACCAGATTGCATATCAATGTTCTGGAGATGAGGGCAGTGCTTTTAGCGTAGCAAGCCTTTCACACTGTTCTCCCCCCGGGGATGATTGCAGTTCAGTCAGACAACATGTTCGTTGTCTTGTACATCAACAAACAAGGAGGGACCAGATCTCACTGTCTCTGTCACGAGGCCATGAGAGTTTGGGAGTGGGCGATTTCCACCAGTCGATTTCTGATTGCAACGCACATCCCGGGATGCTCCAACATTTTAGTGGACAGATTGAGTCGGGCTATTCTAATGCCATATGAGTGGTCTCTGAAACAGTCAGCAGAGGAGATGTTCCTAGCTTGGGGTCACCCTTGCTGCAATCTCTTCACATCTCCTTCCAGCACAAAGTGCAGTGAGTTCTTCACTCTAATCCCCTCCCCAGGGGACTTCCCCAGAGACCTCTAGTCCATGCTTGGCCTCCCAGGTTACTGTATGCCTATCCCCCGCTACCTCTCATTCTGAAGTTTCTTCAGGAAAGCATACCGACTGAGGTGCAAAGTCATCTTCATTGCCCCATTCTGGCCTCAAGTGTGGTTCCCCTTCCTCTGGTCATATGCTCTAATTCCTCCATGGATTCTAGATCTCTGCCCGTATCTCATATCCTATCCCTCGGGCATCAGGCCGCCTGGCCTGGACAGCCTCAAGCTGACGGCTTGGTTGTTCCAGTTCCCCTGATCCTGGTTTATCATCTTCGGTAAAGAGTATTCTGGTGGCATCCCTCAAAGCTTCCACTAGGAAGGTTTATCGCAGCAAATGGAAACGTTTCTATATTTGGGCTTCTCAGAGAAACATAGATCTGTTTACTGCCCCGGTTCCCTGCAGTCTTGGAGTTTTTGTCATATATTTTTCAACAAGGGGCTAGTTCCTCCACAGTGAAAGTACAGCTGGTAGCCATATCTAATTTTCATATCAGTGAAAATTTGAATGCTCTGGCCTCCTTGAGATTTTGCAAGACCTTTCTAAAATGTACTTTTGTCTTGCGTCCCCTGATTAAAAATTTCGTCCCCCCCCCCTTGGGACCTTACTCTAGATCTGCAGGCATTGGTGGCACCCCTTTTTGAACCAGCAGCGTCAGTAGACTTAAAATTTCTGTCCTGAAAGACGGCCTTTTTAGTGGCCATTACTTCGGCTAAAAGGGTTTCTGAGATCCAAGCTTTGTCTGCCGTGCCCCCCCTACTTGATTTTTCATAAAGACAGGGTTTCATTTCGCACGAACCCTTCTTTCTTACCGAAAGTGGCTTCTGAATCTAACATTAACCAGATGATTAATCTGCCTGTGTTCTTTCCAAGTTTCCAGAACAAGGGTGAATATAAGCTGCACTTGCTAGATGTTCATGGACAGCTTCGTTTCTATCTACAGAGGACTAAGCAACTTCGTAAGTCTGACCAATTATTTGTGTCCTTTTCTGGACCCTTTTTGGGCAAGGCCATTTCCAAGGTCTCCTTAGCCAGGTGGATTACACAATGTATACTGCAAGTCTATAGGGATAAAGGTCTATCCCCACCTGGTCCTATTAAAGCTAATTTCACCAGATCTATGGCAACTTCTGCTGCTTTTTGGTCTAGGCCCTAGGGTTTCTCTGGATGATATCTGTGCAGCAGCGACTTGGGCAAGGTCACATACATTCATCTCTCAGTATAAGTTGGATTGGATCTCTAGAGGGAGAGCATCCTTTGGCTTTGTGGTGCTCAGGAATGTCCTTCCATGAGGGCCTCCCAGGAGTTTTCATAGCTGGGGACTCTGTCCCACAGGTTGCAGATAAATTAAGTTAACTACTTCAGATAAAGAAGTTATGTACTCACCATAGCATTCCATCTGAGTAGTTATATTTCATTTTCTGCAACCGACCCTCCCTCCTTCCCCCAAACCTGTTGTAGGTTAATGTTATTGAGTTGATAATAGTTTGTACAGTGGCAAACTCGATCTAATGGAAGGTAGGAGAGGTGAGGGATTATGGGTAAGGGGCGGAGCTTGGAGTAGATGCTTGATAAAATGTTGCCGGTTTGGATCCGATATGGATCCAAATACCCACAGGTTGGAATGTTATGGTGAGTATATAACTTCTTTTTACTTCTTCTGGATACCCCCTACTAATTTTTTTATTAAAAAATTCACTTGCTTCTTCTACAAAATCACTATCTTTTTTCTGTCAAATTGCTAATTCTAGTTATCTGACTATCACAATATTCATTTTTGTTACCTTTGGATGCATGCTGGTATAATGTAAATACGTATTATTTTGTACTTTTTTTATAAACGTTGGTGGCTAACCTATTTTTCTCCTTGTACACTGTTACATCCAAAAAAAATTTTTTTTGAATCACCGATGAGTAGTTGACATTGTTTAAATAACATGTAAATTCTTCCACATGTTCCGTATTTCCCCTCCATACCATGAAAATGTCATCATTGAGCTGTTGGACATGCTTCACTTGAAGAAATCCAAATCCCTCCGAGCTACATGCTCTAGGGACCTAAACCTTCTTACCACAATAAACAGAACATGCCGGAGGGATAGATTCCTGTCCCAGAGACTTCCCTTACTTGGAACAAACTACCTAACTATATCAAACAACGCTCCTCATTAGCACTCTTCAAGAAAAATCTTGATGATTCGTTGGGAGATAGGAAATTCACCACGGGGATCACTTCTGCGACTCTTCTCGACAGGGGCACAGGAAAATAATTTTTTGGGTGGCGAAAGCCAGGGTACCATTTGGCTAGTCTTATATAGGCCCAAGGGCCAATAGCCTAGTACCTACCTATGAACTTATAAATCGATACATTTTTACAATGTTATTTTTGAAATTACTTTCTTATACATTTGCCACTTCCCATCCATGCATAAAAACATTTGCATAGCTTGGCGCTAAGGCTGCTCCCATCACCATCCCATTTGTTTGAACAAAAATGTCATCATAAAATGATAGGAAGTTATAGTTAAAAACAATATGAATCATTTCCATCAGTAAACGTACGGTGTTTGGGGGAAAAAGTTTCGATCTTAATAGTTCTATTCTCACAATTTCCATCCCATCATCATTTGGTATCACTGTGTACAAAGACTTAATAAAAGTCACCGATAAGTCATTCTCAAGTACAATTATTTGTTCTAACTTCTTTAAAAAATCAAATGTATCTCTCTCATATGTTGTATTATTAGGGACTAATTTCTGTAGATGTTTATGTACGAAGACAGATAACCCCTCGATTTTAGTATTAGCACTGGACACTATGGGTCTTAATGGTGGTTTATCAATGTCTTTGTGGATCTTTGGAATCCCAAAGATCCTACTTAATTTGGGATTTGTTATAGACAAATTTCTTCTTGTTTTTTCATCAATTCTCCTTGTGTAGAACTATTTGTCTATACAGGAATTTGTGAAGGAATATCCTTTTTTAACTTCCTTCATTGTGATTTATAAACAGAAAATTATTGGTTTTAATAACTGGCTTAGTTTCTGGTGTCGATCCAGGGGTTATCCAATATCCATCAGCATAGGAGGAAATGGATAACAGACTGTGTTGCTTTGCTAAGGATAGTCTGAACGCCCCCTTCCCCCGATATTGGATAAAACTTTATCTACATCTGTCAAAATGACAAATCTACCAAAAAAAAAAAAAAAAAACTCAAAGCAACTTTAAATTGGTAGTGGTCAATGCTAGGAGCCTAAACTCTATTCACTTTAGTTTCAAGCTTTGATGTTCATTGTTCTTCTTTTTTGAAGTTTGTTACATCTTGATTTATGTTAGCAACAAATACAAGTCCAGCATAGCTAAACAGGATGATGTCCTGGAGTTCATCCACATCTATGTTTCCATAGATAAGGTTTATTACTATGTCCTGGCTAGTTACATGTCACCCTGTATAACCCATGAAGCTCTTAATTTGTACCTAGACCTACTTAAAAGCACTCATCATCCAACCAATTGCCCTATTAAGGGAGACTTAACTACCCTTGTATAGACTGGAAAACGTACGCTGCTGCAAACTCAGAGGCACAATGTTTGTTGGACTTTATCAACATAAGCACCCTAATCCAAATAATGTGCACTCCACCCAGAGGATTATACATACTGAACCCAGTGCTCACCAACATGGGAGTCACGTCCTCATTGGTGAGGTTGCACCACAAAGCTGTTTCCTTTGAAATAAAAAAGAACAACCTGAAAAACCCAATTAAGCCTGAAACAATTAAGAAATATTCTAAAGCAAACCACATCCAATTAAGTGATGGTTTGACAAAATGTATGGCTCTCCTAAAATCCAAGAATATAGTTACCTATGCAGAATTATTCACAGACACCCTGTACAAACATGTAAATGACTGCATTGAGGCTACCATACCTACCAGAAGTAAGTCCAAATCTAACAACAGAAACAAGCTCCACTTGTGAAAGCCTTACTTTAATACGGTATATAACAAAAAGAAAAAAGTCATGTACAGGAAGAGAAAGAGCTACTCTCATAGAGACAAGAGCTCTCTGATTTAACCAAACAAGAAACTAAGAGAAGTCTAACAAGCCAATTACCAGGTCAGGATAGCCTTCCAGGCTAAGAACTCTCAGAGGACCTTCTTCAGCTATGTCAGGAACCATAAAGATAGCGCTCAGTAGTGTGCAGAACTGGTACAATCTTCACTGACCAGACTGACCCAGCAAATCTACTAGCTGATAAAATTTAGCTCTCACTCCCCCCACCTACCCTCTGTGGAATCCCTTCTAGTATATCCCTCCAAATAACAGGGAATACATCCTAACAGCGCTCACTAAGGCCAAAACCACTGCTTCATTGGGCCCCGATACTATCTCCACTTGCCTCCTCATGACCTAGCAGAGCCACTTGAGGAAATACAGCCTCAAAACAGGTTACGTACCAGGTGAATGAAGGACCGCAACTGTCATTCCTCTTCCTAATGGTGAACCATTAACTGACCCTGGGAACTACAGACCCATCAGTCTAACAAGTGTACTATCCTACTTTATTTTGCTTTTGCTCCTTGTTCTTAAAGTACTTGATTGCATTTATTCTGCTGCATTTATTACTGCTTTTTAGTAGCCTGATTAAATTGTAACTGTTATTCTAAGCCTTTGGTTGAAGCACTTGGGCTTCAGACCAGTTGTTTTACATTAAGAAGATTTGTGGTCTACACTGTTGTGGCAGAACAGGTAGCTTACATCCTTCTAAGTTAGGAGTTTCTAATTGAAGGCTGAGTGTCTATTATTCTAAAAGTGTATTAGTTCTGGTTTAAGCACTTGGGATTTGAGCCAGTTATTTTACATTAATAAGGTGTGGTCTGCACTCTTGTGGGAGGAGAGAGTAGATTCTGCCCTTCTGAGCTGGGAGTTTCTGGTTAAAGGCTTATTGTGCCTTCTTATTTGAACTGTTTCTTCCTGAAATTGGTATGCGTTATTTGCTGTAGCGCAGACTAAATTCAGACCTGATGAATCTAGCTTTGTTTGTATAACTTAAGCACTAATCCAAGCCATCTTTTTTTTTTGAGAAGGTTCCCTTGCACCCTAGTGGCAAGGAGTGTTTAGTTAGAACTTGTCTGATCGAAGACTGCTGGAACGGGGATCAGTTTTTAGCTTTTTATTGGTTAATTGGTTAATTTGTTTAAATCAGTTTGCTCATTTGCTACTGTTATATTAAAATATATATATATATATATATATATATATATATATATATATATATATATATATATATATATATATATATATATAGATACACACACTTTATGCATCGCCGATTAGCTAGGGTTAAACTATTCCCGTCGCCATAAAGTCTGCTCTTCAAAATTTTCCTTAGAACTAGCCAGTTATTTTAGTTTTAGCACTAAAATCTGTTTTTTGAGCTCAGCACTTGTTCAGAACTCATTGTAAGCACTAAATAAGCTACAAATTACTACGGCACTCAACTTTCCTCACTTGTTTAGAGGAAAACAGTTTTTAGTACTTAATAAATAAGCACCTATCCAGGCATGTCTAAGGGTCAGCTCCCGGTGTTTTCGCCTGTCTACCTGATGAATCTGGGCATCTTGGGGCAATGCAGCAATTGCCTTGTGTACATAGACAACCCTCTCCTCCTACCATCCAACACTACAACCTTTGAGAGATGCACTTATATAGCCAAACTGGAAGCATAGCTCTCTTCATCCAAGACTGGACTAGACAGTCAAGAGGAGAAGGTAAACACTTGCACCACACCACACTCATCACATAGTCCCTCAAAACCTACATCACCAAAACACACACACAGAAACACGAAACACACACCTACATTCGCGGAGGCTTTCAATAAAAAACTGCTTAAGCAACAGAGACATCCAAAACAGAAACACAAGCAACCTCCACCTCCCAACACAACCCAAATGACACACAGCCCACAAACTTAGTGTGTTACTCAACCGCAGCCCATAGGGCATAACAACGCACCCAACACTCTAGTCTTGGGTGATTCTATAGTCAGGCACACTGATGTTCCACTCACCAGGCTAAACAAGGAGAAAGTTACTGTCAGCTGCCTGTCAAGTGCCAGGATCTGCCACATAACGCACGCACTCAGGTCACTCCATAACACGTACAAATATGACTCTGTCATTGTCCATGTTGGTGTGAATGACCTGAGATGTACCTCCCTGGACTACATGAAAAGAGACATGGAGGAGCCCTCTGATCTTGTAGCCCAGGCAGGTATGACTCTAGCCCTGAGTAACATCCTGCCATCACCCAGAATGATACCACAGTAGAAGGACAAAATGATTGACTTCAACAATTGGCTAAGTTTCTGGTGTTGTTCTAAAAGGATCCAGTATCTGTCTGCCTGGGATGACATGATCGACAGACCAATATGCTTTGCCAGAGATGGCCTACACCTGTCGCCCTTGGGATTCCGGATATTGGCTAAGACTCTTGCCACCCCTATAGTGCCTTTTTTAGGCAAGGTTCAAATGGCAAATTCACCACCTTAACAGGTACAAGCATGCAAAATCTGAGGGTAATGCTACTCAATGATAGAAGTCTAAACCTCAAAATGCATTCCCTAGAGGCACTCCTTAAAATGGAGAACATCGACATCTGTGCAGTGACAGAGACCTGGTTCAAGGCTCCAGAGAGCACCCCTGCATTACCAGGCTATTATTCATACCACACCTTTTGGCCACCTAACCCGGACCAAAACACTAAAGGCGGAGGTGTGTCCATATTCATTAAGGATATCCACACCTCCAGGCTAGTTGCTCAGCATAATGCATCCGAGATTATAAGTGCAACTAACTCTGGACAAGACCGCAATCCAAATTGTAACTTGCTACAGATCCCCTACCATGCCCCAGGATTCTCACTCCTCATTTCTTGATACACTGGAAATATTAGGGTACAACCCAACACCCTAATAATGGGTGATTTCAACCACCCCACCATTAACTGGAAAAACTACGCATGTACCAACTCTTTTACTCAATGTTTTCTGGAATTCATAAATTCCAGTGCCTTGGATCAATTTATCCACACCCCCACCAGGGGCAGCAATATCCTAGACCTGGTCATTACCAACATGGGCAACCGGTGTTCCACACCAGAGGTGGTCAATTCCTCGTTGGTCAGATCCGATCACAAGCTAATCACCCTAGGCATCCACATCCCACCCCCATTTGAGAAACCACCGTAAAAAAGTTCTCCAAAGCCAGCTTCACACTTTTAAAGACAGAGGTGGCAAACTTCACGACAGGCATGCAGACGGACAATAGAGGTACAACTGCTGAATCCTACACAAATGCACTTTATAAGCACTTACACGAGTGCATGGATCATGCTATCCCTAACAGAACCAAGATGCTTTCCTCCAAAAAAGGAAGCCAATCTGGTGGTCCCCTGCTATAAACAAACTCTACAACAGAAGAAAGAAACTGTTGCAAAAAAAGAGTAAAACTCCATGATTGGAGGAACCCCCTGGTCAGCCTCGGTAAGAAGCTGAGATCCCTCATAAAATCCTCCAAAGCTAGTTAAGAAAACAAAATCACTACTGATTCTAAAGACAGCCACAAAGCGTTCTATAGCTATGTCAAGAATCCCAATGGCAACACTCAAATCTGCTCTGAGTTACAGCACAATGGCACTAAATGCACTGAACCAACTGATATTGTCAACATCCTGGCAGATAGGTTCAGTGCTAACTTTACCCCCCTCTCAACCCCTAAAGGACCCATCTCTATACCAGAAGAATGCAAAGTTCCTGTAATCACGGCTGCACAGGTAAAAACCACACTCTCCAAAGCCAAGAACACAGCATCCATGGGACTTGACAACATCCCAGGCTGTTTTCTACACGAACTGCAGAATGAACTGGCACCCCACCTAAGCACCATGTTCAGTCATAGCCTCTCCTCAGACTTTGTGCCTACTGAATGGTGCACAGTGACGGTTATCCCACTCCACAAAGGGGGAGCCACCACAGACCCCGGGAACTACCGCCCCATTAGCCTAGCGAGCCTGGTCTGCAAGGCCATGGAACATATCATCATGGATCTTATACACAGACATTGGTAATCTCCAAACTCTGGAACCCACCCAGTTCTGGTTTGTAAAAGGCAGATCATGTCTCCTAAACCTAATAGATTTCCTTGAAGTAGTCAACAAAGCCTTCCTTGAAGTAGTCAACAAAGCCGTAGACGAGGGTAAGGTGGTTCACAACCTATCTACATCTCGCCAAGGCTTTTGATACCGTCCCCCACTCTGGAATTTTAGATAAACTCACTAAACTAGGTATAAATCCCTATGTCACAAGATGGGTTGCCAACTGGCTCACTGACAGAACCCACACTGTGAAAGTAGCAGACTCCAAATCCGACTTCAGACCAGTGACAAGTGGAGTACCACAGGATTCAGTCCTTGGTCCTTTCCTGTTTGGCATCTACTTTTTGAAGTACAGGCTATCACAGAAAGTCTTTGGCTAATGAAGTTCGCAGATGACTACCAACTAGGAGCCATAATCGAAACTCCTATCTATGTTAACATCCTACAAAAAGGCTTCACTGAGACAGATGCCTGGTGTCAAAACCATGGCCTCACGCTCAATGCCAAAAAGTGAATTGTCATCCCCTTTGGTAAAGACTCTGTACCCATGAGCTACCACATAGGTGGTAGTCTACTTAACACTGAAAGTGTGATGAGACCTTGGGACACAGGTGGACAGTAGTTTCTCCTTTGATAATCATATTGCCACAGTAGTCAGGAAATCCTTCTACGTGGCACACCTCATCACAAAAGGTTTCTCATCCAGGAAAAAAAGAGGTCATTGTTCCCCTCTGCTTGTCACTCATTAGACCCATTATTGAGTACAACGCCCCTTTTGGTATGTACCTCACAAGACATCTACAACTGGAAAGGCCACAGAAATACCTCACAAAGAGGATCACTGGTCTCAGATGCCGTACGCGGACCGTTTTAAAAACTCCAGCTTTATTCCATCGCATATCACCTACTCTGAGGCGATCTCTGCCTAACATACAAAGCTATGTCAAACCCAGAGCTGTTGGACATGCTCCACTTAAAGAAATCCCAATCCCTCTGAGCTACACGCTGTAGGGACCTAAACCTTTTCACTACAATAAACAGAACATGCTGGAGGGATAGATTCCTGTTCCAGAGACTTCCGATACTCTGGAACAAACTACGTATCTTTATCAAACAAAGCTCATTAGCACTGTTCAAAAAAAAAATCATGATTGGATGGGAAATAGGAAACTCACCCCGGGGATCACCTCTGTGGCTCTGCTCGACAGGGAGACAGGAAAATAATTTTCTTGGGTGGCGAAAGACGGGGTACCTTTTTGGCTAGGCTTATATAGACCCTTGGGCCAATAGCCTAGTATCTACCTATGAACCTATGCAAAGCCATGGATCAAATTGCTATGGAAATGATCAGCAAGGCTATTGGCAACCTGCAGACTCTATAACCATCCCAGTTTGGCTTTAAGGGAAGATTTTGGCACCCAGCCTTGTAGACTTTGAAAGGGTCACCAAGGCCATGCATGAGGGGAAAATGGTGCATACTGCCTACCTTGACCTGGCCAAGGTATTCTATACAGTTCCCCACTCTGGTATTATTCACAAACTCTAAGAACTAGGCGTAAATCCCTACATAACTTGCTGGATTGCTGGCTAGCACACAGATAAGACCCAAGCAGTCAGGATCGGTGAGACCACCTCCACTAGTAGACCGGTCACCAGCAGAGTATCTATGAGCTCTGTTTTAGTCCCACTAGTGTGTGTCATCTACTTCTTGGAAGTCGATGCTAAAGTCAGAGACATCTGGCTCACCAAGTTTGCAGATTACTGTAAAGTGGGAGCTGTCATAAATTCCCCCCATGATGCTGACATCCTACATGAGGGTCTAAAATAAAATGACTAGTTTCAAAGCTACAGATTGCAACCCAACATGAAGAAATGCATTATAGTGCACTTAGGGAAATTATTCGTTTAAGGTAATTACCATATTTATAAAACACCATTAAAGACTTGACCTGGTAGTTAGGGATTCATCTTGGAACATATGTAGACTGTAATCTGACCATCAACCAGCATATAGCAAGATATTAAGAAAATCATTCTGTTGCCCAACTCATCAGCAAGTCTATGGTATCCAGGTCCATGGAAATTGTAGTACCATCTGCTCAGCTCTTATCCGATCCATCGAGTACAGTGCCCCCTTTGTCCTGTACTTAATGTGGCACTTGCAGCAGTTGGAATGTCCTGAAGGGATCCCCAGCAGGAGAATCCAGGGTATAAATATCCTGTCCTGCACAGATCACCTTAAGGCCCCATTTCTGTACTCAGTCTCTTACAGGCTATTGAGAGAAGATCTATGCCTGCAATGTAAGGCATCCTCAGATCCAACTCTGTTGGATTTTTTGCACATCCACAGAACAAACAGTACCAGAAACGCTAGGTTCAAGGACCTGAACTCTGCCTGTATCATAAACAGAACATGCTGGAGAGACCAATGTATGTCTCAGAAGACCTCCACACTATGGAATAAGCTCCTCATCTTCATGAAGCAGAGTTCATCCCAGACCCTATTCAAATAAAACCATGTCTGGCCCACATGTCTCTGGTGGACAGAGGTTGACAGTCAGTAATCCCCAACTAACAGCCCCCACATAACCTTTAGCTACTTGCATACTAACATACCCACACCATATAGGTGTCCAAGGTATTCTGGGACAAAAACTGGTTGGGTTGCATGCCTAGGCTTATAAAGACCCTGGTGGTCATTAGCCCAGTATAAACCCGTGGACCTATGAACTAACAAAAACTAAGGATACAAAATAATTTTCTTGCACAGTGTAATGTAATGGTTAGGAGAATGGACATTGGCCAAGTTGGTAAGTTGTCCTTAGAGAACAAGGACTACTTCTTTGGCGGAATGTCTCAGCCACTTTCCAGGACAGGGCAGGCATGTGTCTGACTAGTTAGAGTTAATCTACAGCAAAGCTCATCATGTTAAACTCGCTTAGATTCCACAGTGATACAAATGTCAGTGAAAAAGTTCAAAGAGGTGTCCCGTGTGGCAGAGCTCCTGCTGTTTAAGGGACCAACATAATGTCCAGAGGCTCTGAAAGAAAGGAAAACAAAAAGATTACAACACTACTACACTCAAGTATTATATAGAGGCAATAACGTCAGTACAAAAGTATTATATAGAGGCAATAACGTCAGTACAAAAGTATTATATAGAGGCAATACATGGGTAGCTAGCTTACTCCCAGAGAGGAAGGAAAGAACACACTGACACCAAGCAAGAGAATATGGGTTATTAAAAGTAAAGAGAAGGTAACAAAGTTAATGAATGTAAGGTCAGAATAGCTTTAGCAGGAGGTGTAGCAATAGAGAGCCACGGTGATGCACTGTATAGAGCTAATTAACATAATATAGCCCTACACTGCTAAGCATATTATAAAAAGCTCACTTAAGTATACTTTAAATGAATCAGTATGTCAGAAGAATGCTGCACATACCAACGTATCAATAACTGATACTACATTCATAAATCAAATACTTTTTAAAGGGCACAGGCGCAACATATATAAAGCATATTGGAATATAATAAAAGCAACACAAAAAAGACACTGCAGGTTTCTTTCATTGTTTACACACTCTTGGAGCAAATAGAAATTTAATAACACATGACAAATACCTGCCCTTTGAAGGAAGATGGTAACTCAGTGGATGTAGAGACCTAAGTGAGAGGAGATTTAAGAGTACATTCTGCTACAGTGATACAGACTGGAAGGGGTGATATACATGTAAAACTGCTCACTATTCAGCTTGGTTATCAAGCCTATGGCTGCTTTGTAACCCACCCTCAGGACAAGTATTACAGAAAAAAAGTTTTATAGCCAATACTGAGCAGATGGCATAATGTAGAACAGGTTTTCTTTCATTTACTAAAAGCAGACACCAAGAAGTTAAAAGATATTAAACATCTGGTTTACAAAGTATAATCTAATGGTCAAGAGAAATGACAGTGACCAACTTGGTAAGTGGTCCTTAGAGTGTAAGCCCTACTCCTATGATGGAAATGACAGCTACTTTCTAACACAGGCAGGTACGTCTCTGACTAGTTAAAGTTAATATACAGAAAGGCTTTATGTTATCCTTGCTTACATTCCACAGTGACACATATCAGTGAAAATATTCATAGAGTTGTGTGTTGTTGCAAAGCTCCTGCTTTTTAAGGGACCAATGTAATGTCCGCAGACTTTGCTCTGTGAAGGAATATGTTGACCAGATGGATATGGTGACACGTGACAAGCTTGTTTGACTTTCAGATGTTGAGATTCCTACTTTAGTTTTGAAGATCCTGTGCTAGTTGAGAGACTAATGTAATTTCCACAGACTATTGCACAACACCACAAATCTCAGTGAAAAAGTTATCCAAGGTGTACCTTGGGGTAGAACTCCTGGTGTTTAAGAGACAATGTAATTTCCACAGGCTATTGCACAATGCCAGAAATCGCAGTGAGAAAGTTTGCAGAGGTTTGCCTTGTGGCAGAGCTGCTGCTACTTAACGGACTGATGTAATGTCCACAGGCTGCACCCTGTGAAGGAAGATAGTGGTCTAGTGGATAGATGGTGAGTTTCCTACTTCCGTTTAGAAGAATCTTAAGAGCACTTGTAAGTCATATATCAAAGAAGTTAACCCTTATCTTCCTCAAGAGAGTTTTCTAACGGGCAATAAACTTGTCAAAGCTGCCTGTTCCCCAACTTTATTTGTTCTTGGGAGAGAACTTCTGAATGTATTTATATGAGACCGTGATGAATACTATAAGGGTAAGTTGCATCCAGAACCACAGGATATGTGCAAAAATCACAACCTCTACCCCAGCGCCATCTCATAGGAAGTGGCAAACATTAAAAGAATCAGCAGCTTACAATCTGTTGTAAAATTACGATGATTAGACAGACAGTTTGGAAACTCTCAGACTCTTCTTGTTTTGGTAAAGGTAGATTTTGTGATGTTTTTATGACTCCTCTTTTCTAAGGGTACTTACCATGTTTGAAAATGAGTTTGACGATTTGCAAGCTGTCAGAAAGTGGTCATGACAGTGTAATGACAGAGTGTAGACTGTCAAACTGTTCCAGAAAATGTTTAGCAGTTTAAAAGCTCTCATTAGTGAAAGTGATTGTTTATAGACAATGGGGTTAGGGTATTCAAATGGCTATGTTGCCCAGGGCACAAAATTCCCTTGATATATTCCATTTAAACCAAGAGCTTTGTTTTTCCTCTTTACTATCCTTTTCATTGTTAAGACTCCATGTTTAACCCCTAGACCCTGCTCCCCAGCTTCTAGAAACAGAATTAATGTGCATATTTTCTGTGTCTGTTTTTATGTGTGTGAGTGAGGCAGAGATGCAGACATTTTTTGTATCAGACAATCATTCTTCAGTATCTGTCTCTCTGGTATAGAGGAGTGGGACCCTTACTTTGACCCTGATGACCTGAGATTAACTAATGGCTGGATCTGTGGAGGAGTAAGAGAGGGAGTGGTAGAAAGAAGTGGTTTTGCTGTCCTGCCCACTCTGTTATGGAAGGAGGGTCTTTTGTCTGTGATGAAGAGAGATCTCTTGTGATGGGGATGTTATAATCCTAGAACAGACTGCAGGTAAAACTAATGCATCCGAGGGCCATGTCATTAGCTCTGTCCAGTTAGGACATACCAACAATTTCCATGACATGCAGGGCCAACATTTGTGCTGCCACAGGCTGCTGCATTCCACTCCCCCTACCCAACATACCACTAGTGCATTTCCAGATCGAGGGGATAGTACCAGGGAAATCAAAGTAAAATGGTGTTAGTTGATCATCTTGCAGTACCAGTAAATACAGAAAAAATATCCATTAGAAGATACATGTCCCACAGATGTATATGTCTAGGTAAATTTCACAGACATTATGCCAAACCACATACTTTTGACAACTAGATAAAGACTTTAAACTTTAATGCTCATGTAATTACACTTCTTCAGTTTAGGTCACAGCCACTCCCTTATGTTTCTGTTTATTATATTTGTTACCCAGTACTATTGGTATCATATCTGAATAGGGGCCTTGGGCCAACCCACCAGCTACACATCAAATAAATTCAGTAACTAAAATTAAAAACATGCTGTGCCTTTTTAGATATGATATCTTAACTAAATACATAAATACCTTCTTTAGGAATAGTGTCACTGGCTCCCAAATACTGATTCATGCAGCCTTTTGTTTTAGTAGCAATGCATTTCGCTCTGTCTTTGTCTCTCTCTCTGAATGTGCAACAAGTACAGAAGACATTTTCCTCTCGAAGCACAGCCACAAGTTTGAGTCTTGATTTACTCTGCAATAAAATCTTTAAGGTTTAAACTTTCATTGAAACAGGAGGCAACATTATGTAGAAAGGAGTCTGTGGTGGGCAGTGTTTGTATGCCCGGGTTTCAGCCAGGAGACCACATTGTCTTAGTAACTTATGCACAGGTATTCAGAGTTGGATGCCAATCATATGTTGTGGATGGGACTTACTACAGCACTGATGTCAGCACATGAAGATGTCACAGAGAGCACTGTGTACTGTTAAGGTAAAGCTTAGGATCCTGCGAGGCAACCTGCATCAATACTTCTTAGAAGGAGAACTGCTGTATGTTTAAGATGGTTTTAAAAAAGGAACAGGCACCAGACATCAAATGCCAGTATTTTCTACATAATAAAGTAAGGGAGTGCCAGAAAAAAAATACTTACTGCTTTATACACTGCTTTGAAGCATTTAACTGAATGGATTTTAATAAAGTGTGATGATTTTTTAGAGTAATGGGGTGTTGGGTTAACTTGTCTGATGAAGAATTTGAATGCAAACCAAGTAGCAGCAGATGGAACCATATATGGAAGTATTGTTTGAATCAAGAGCAGAAAAGGGTTGCAACAGGTTTCTGATGTTTGCAGTTTGCTTATTTAATTTATAAGATTAATATATTATGCAGAATGCTGGGTTATATGACACAGAGGCTTACATAATTATTTGTAAAATATTAACAGCCTCAGATACTGCAGAGGAAATCAGTGTCACACAGTGGTGGCTGGTAACTTCAAATTAAAGGGGGACTGCAGGAGACAGCTGAATGGGTAGGGCCAATGGGAAGGGGTGTGACCAACTAGAAAGGGGTGGAGCTGTCAAAACCACAACAACTGGAACTTTAATTAAATACGCTGCCCTGGGTGCCAAACCATCATTATGAGAGTCCAATCAAGACAAAATGAAGTGTAGAAGAAAAAAATATTTCATTGCATTGGCTACATGACAACTTACTTAATATCTAGATGGAAACACGAAGGTTGTAAGGCATGAAAAAATACATTGCTTTTGAAATGCATTACTGGAATGCCAGTCAAAATCAAGTATAAAATAAAACAAGCAGCACTCGGCTCAAACCTCTTTTCCTTGCACTGCAGTTCTAATTATAATTTATATTCAGCTTTATAAAATTATCAAGTAACATGCTGAAAGTAGCAATCTCTGTGATACCCCCACTTGTAAAAATGTTTCTTATCCAAAAAAGACCTGCTGCCTGACAACTATCTACTTGTCTCATGAGGAACACATGATCAAAGTAAAAAATGAACAGCAAACAAGAAACAAGCTCAAGAGAAATTGTTTAAAGGATTACTGCACAAGTTATGGACCACACATGATAGATTGACATTCTGTTTAATTTACGGGTAAAGCCTGCAAAGATAACTGCAAGTCTCCAACAAAAGTAATGACTTCTGAAAATACTGTAATCCTGCCTTTATTTCAAATACTGTCATATGCATTTCAATACCTAAGGCTTATACGTTATCTAGTTATGTAAATATTCTCTGCATGGCAACAATGAAAAGGCTTTCAATGTTGGTAATTCTTTAACAGTATGCTTATTAAAGCTTACTTGCATCTTACAATCTCAGACAAGCTTACCTGATGGTCAGTAAAGCATTGCTACTTTAATAAAGAGCAACAGGGCACTGCAACAGCATGCATTTTCTGAATAATAATAAACATAAATCAACAGTATAAAAATATGACAGAAAACCAGAACATTCAGCAAAATGAAGGACAAATGAAAAGTCACGGTTGAACTTGTGGTCTACCTTGGATGGGGGAATACTCTGCACACTGACACTGCATAACTGCCCCTTGCCTTGCTTGGACACATCCAGAGCCACTACAATGGGGAGTGGGGTGCAACAAGTAGGTCACAGTTTGAAATGTCTCTGGCTGACAGTGATGGCTCTGACACTCATACCTCTCAACCGCAGAGCAAGAAATCTGGACAAAGCCATACATAGAAGTGGGACACAGGCCCAAAAATAAAGGCAATGTTCAAGTATTGCTCTTATAAACTTAGAAAGATAATCGAATAGTAGTAGGTCTTGCATTAGTATGATTTTTTTGAAGGTATGAAATCTGAAACTCAAATGTCTGCCATTATTTTCTAACTTCTGTCTTTAATGATTTGCTACTAATTTGCCAGAAAACCACAGTTTTATGAAAAACGGACCAAAAATGTTGTGCAAAAATATAAAATTGCCACACAATACAGCTGGGAACCTGTTAAAGAAGGGACACCTTTTTAAAATTAGTACTCTTAACTTGAGCAGCTGACAAAATAAGATCATCTACATGCATTTCTGAAATAAAAGTAATCTATAACACTGATCATTACAGTTATTTATAATTGTAAACCCTCCACGTTTTCTTCCAAAATTGCCATTTTGCAGAGGGAGTATTACGGGGAGAGCAACATTTTAAGCCAAAATTGGGGACAGTTGAGAGGTTTGAATATTCCTAATTCTATAAAGCGATTTATTTGCACGTACCTCTCAACCTTTTAATGCCGGAAATCTGGACAAGGCCAAATATATTGGGGGAACATGCAAACAGTTCTAAAAATTGCTCTTGTATAAACTTAAGACAGTTGATAGAATAACAGGTCTTGCTTTTAGCATGCATTTTTCTGAAGGTTTTGACATCTGAAACTCAATCTCTGTCATTATTTAGTGATTTTATTCCTAAATGATTTGGCAGAAAATCACAAATTTTATGAGGAACAAACCAAAAATAAAGAAGCAAAAATCAATTCATTCTGCAAAATTCTGGAAAGTTGAGAGGTATAGTTCAGCCGGGGCTGTCTGAGTTTGCTGCCCTCCCCCCTCACAAAATCATGGTCGAATGGAGCGTTCCCCCCCGCAGCCATTCCAATGTCCCATTCCTTGGTTATTTCGCCCCATTTGCCATAAACACTGTAATGTGCATACTGCTTTACTTCTGCGATGATGTGGATTTCATTTGAAAGTTTTATTTTATATTTTACGGCATAAACTCTAATAGATATCTGCTAAACAAAGCAATGCAGACTCGCAATGAAAACAGAGTTAGCATTAAAACTTCTCTGCCCTTGAAACTCACATTCATTGAAACCCACATTCAAAGAAAATACATTTTGCCAGTGGCAGATAAAGATTAATTTTGGGCTGTTTTCAAATCATAGGCCCCTTGAACACGAAACATACACATGCTCTTTGATGCACCTTCCTGAC
This sequence comes from Protopterus annectens, assembly GCF_019279795.1. Taxonomy (NCBI): domain Eukaryota; kingdom Metazoa; phylum Chordata; order Ceratodontiformes; family Protopteridae; genus Protopterus; species Protopterus annectens. The sequence continues at coordinate 1,798,695,426 of NC_056739.1, forward strand.
TGTATTAAATTATATTCCTTGTACAATACAGTACAGTTGTTAGACGGCATTTTAAATGTATTGTTTTGAACATTTTTCCAGTAAAAAATGAAACAAAATGCATGCACCAATAATGACAAAACTGCCAAATTCAGAACATTTCCATCATAAAAGTCTACTGAAACTTCAACAGTCCACTAGTATCAGTAAATATGCATGATCTCTGAAGAAGTAAAAGCCATCTAAATAATTCCACATTAAAGAAATCTGTTAACTAATGAAGAGGTTACTACTAGCAAACAACTTTATATGTCATTGTTTCATCTACAAATAAAGTGCCTGTTGCCCTTGAGGAATAAATTGCTTATGTTGCATTAAAAAATTATAATGCTAGTAATATCGCAATAGGGCATGGATGGCAAACCGATAACAGGTTCATAGTTACTAGGTATCTTCGCCAAAGAGGTCTGCAGCATCCAGCGCCTTTACAACAGAGTACAGTATCAGCAATGGATCTACCTACTTTGGGAGTAGGACCCATAGTCTTCTGCATCAAAAGCAAGGACACTACCTGTTGTGCTATTTACAGTGTAAGCAGACTCGGCATAAGCAGCACTAAACTTTTGTTCCCCTGCAGCTCTCAGCTCCTTGTAAAAGATACTTGACACTCAGCTGTATCGCTGAACTTTGCAGCACAAGAAATCTGGACAAAGCCAAAATTTATTTTGGGGGGGGGGGGGGGGGCAAAAGCCCAAAAACCAGGGACACATTTTAAACACTGCTTGTATAATGTTGGAAAGTTGCTAGAATAAAATGCTGTGTTTTCACCATACATTTCACTGCCAAGTATTGAACCCAGGTCCCTGTGCAAAACAGCCAGAGCAACATACCACTATGCCAAATCATCTATTTTTATGAAAGAAAGGAAGGGTGAAACTTAAATGGCTACCATTTAGCGAATTCAGTTCTCACCATAGCTGTCAACATCTTAGCACAAAACACCTGAACAAAGCCAATAATGGGGGAATACAGCCCCCAAACATATTCAGTGAGTTCAGTTATCACCATAGCTCTCAACCAAAAAAACCTGGACGAAGCCAATAATGGGGGAATACAGTCCAAAATATAGGGACAAATATCCACTGGGGACACCAGAGCAAACCCACACAAACACAGGAAGGGTATGCAGACTCCACACAGAAGGCACCCCAGCCAAGAATCAAACCAGACAACCCATAGCTGTCAGGCAAAACTGCTACCGCTGCACCACTGTCTGTTTTAAGTAACAAAAATAAAAAAACACAGATTCTATGAGGAACAAAACAAATATGAGGAAAAAGTCTGCAAATGTTTTAGAAATAGTGGTGGGTAGGGAATTCAGGTTCTTGTCACGTGGGCCCAAGGTACAGGGTTCAAGCCTTATTCTCTTCCCACCACCATGAAGCAACTGGGGCATTTCACACACACAGACACACACACACACCCTGTCTCCAGACCTGCTTGCCATGTGATCCTCCGCAGACATGCGATCCTATACTCTGCATCAGCCCGCCTGATCAGTCCTCCATACTGTCTCGCGCATGCTGTGGTGTCCTGCGAGATGTGAGGAGGCTGGAGCCTCCTGCTATTGGTCTAGCCTGCGGGCGATGCAGTCCGGTGACCTTCCAGTTTGTGCGGTCATCACGGCACAGATCTCTGAGTTGGAAGGGCGGAGTTTCCTGCCTTCCCTATCCGGACTGCCGAACTGAGCAGTCTGGAGCTCTGGAATGCCTGAGCATGCGTGCTTGGAGTTCGGGTCTGCCTAACAGAGCAGTCAGGAACTAAACATACATGCGCGGAGTCGGAGATATTTTTTACTTTTATATGTTCTACGATGGGGGACTTACAGGTGGGGGACCCATTTTACAATTGGGAGGGCTGCAGTCCCGCAGTCCTATAGCATGAGCCGCCCCTGATGTCACAGCAAAAAGTGTGAAGGTCTTTGAAGAATCTGTAGGTGAAGATGAAAGCAGAAAGCAAAAAAGCTCTTCTGCTTCTCAGTAACTTAAGTAAATAAAGTAAGGAAGAGTATTTCATCCAGCCGTGCCAGTTAGATGCATTAAAGAAGTAATAGATACATTGACAGATTTTGTTTTCTTAGGATAAAAGTTCTGTTCAGATGGTGACTGCAGTCATGAAATTAAGAGGCTTCTTGGGAGGAAGTCTGTCAGACATTAATGAGCAAAGATATGATATTGCCATCCAAGGTTCATGTAGTTCAAAACTATTATTTTCTCAGTATTAACATTTGGTTATGAAAGTTGTTATATAATAAAGGCTGCACATTGAAAAGTCAGTGCTTTTAAATCGTGTTTGAGAAAACTATGTGAATATCAGACCAGTAAGTAAATCCAGATTTTTCACGTGAAGGTCTGGTAGTTAACTGAAACTCAAATACTTCGCCTCATAATGTAAAGACAAGATTCAAAGAAAGAGACAGTGGTGCTGGTAAAGATGGAAGGTGAAAGAAGTGTCATCATAGCTAAAAAAACAGACAACATTACTGAAGTAATGAATATAAATTTTTCCGAATTTAAAGAAAGAATTTCTGACAGGCAAGCTTTGTGTAGTAAAAAGGCCTTGAAGTCATGGAATGAAGAATCAGACTCAACTAAATGGCTAAATAATGAAAAGTATATATGCTTATATATCTGTCGGTGTATCTGTCAGCCTGTCTGTTACTATATATCTCTTTTTGCAATTCTGTATTGTATTCTCTGTAAGCATTTAATGCAGTGTCAGTTGTTCACTAACTTTCTTATGCTTCCTTGATTTTACCTTTTCTCTATTATATCTGTGACGACCCATAACTGGACCAGTAATCAAGGATCCTCATTCCTCACCACTGGTACCAATTGGGGATGTATACTGGGAGGATGATGGGTACAAACATAGTATTTCCAGATGCAGCTCTCTGCATCAAGTGCAATATCCCTTAAGAGCACACACAGACCACAGTCAGTCCGGGGCTGATTCCTCTACCTTTCTACATATCCCCAGTAAGACTCCCCATTGGGACAGCTATAGAGTTGAGTTCTTAGCCAGGGTTCCAAGCCAAGGCCTCCAACACACTCTCTGCCCAAACAGTGCTTCGTGTCCCTGTGCAAGTAGCTGACACACACAGCCTTGGAGATTTTGATTTGAATGCACACACACGGGAAAGGCTGGCACAGGTTTACTAGCTTCGTCTCCACTTGTCCAGACTATAAGGAAGTTTTCATTGCCACCGGAACCCTTCTGCTAGCCACCTTAAGGCTCTTCCAATGGTATTATAAATGGTAGTTTGATCAAGAGCAAGGCTATTAGGAGTGACCCACACAATGTCACCAGCTAAATATGCAAGTACTCTTAAAAGTTAAATATCTCTACAAAGATCAGCCACAATGAAATGTTTAAATGTATTAATAATAAATAAAAGAACAAGACAATACTAAATATATATTCATAGTGACATCAGAGTTTAGAATCACAGGAAATATTTAAAACAACATTGCAGGACAGGCTCAGACAAATAAAGAAAAACATATAAACTATGCTTCACTGTATTCCTGACCAAATCTAAGAAAATTATACTATTCCCTATTAAATTACTTCCTAGAGCATGGCAGATGGTGTGGTGAATGGTTTTTGTTGTCAGGTTCAAGACAGAATGCAGAATGTTCTGTCTTACTAAGATACTTCTTAAAATAATATATAAAATATTACTGCTGGGATAGCTTGCAGAATAACATCATTTCTGATAATCTGATTTCTAATTCCCAGACAAACCCCCCATTGCTGGCAGCTGGCAGTACTTAGCATCTATCTGTAAAAATATATAGACAAGGGCTTTTGTTCAGATCTTTGGCAGGTCCTGGAAGTCGTAGAATGATTGCATTCCTTCATGGTTCCATAGTAGTAGTAATTAGTTCACACCAAAGATCATATAGAAGGCTTCCTAGTACAGACTTTGTGTCACTGGCTGCCAGTGGCAGCTGGTGACTTCAAATTAAAGGGGGGCTGCAAGAGACAGCTGAATGGGTGGGGCCAGTGGGAAGGAGTGTGACCAACTAGAAATGGGTGGAGCTATGCTCAAAACCACAACAACTGGAACTTTCATTAAATACGCTGCCATGGGTGCCAAACTGTCGTTACGAGAGTCCAGTCAAGACAAAATGAAGTGTAGAAGAAAAAAAATATTTCATTGCATTGGCTACATGACAACTTACTTAATATCTAGATGGAAACACAAAGGTTGTAAGGCATGAAAAAATAAATTGCTTTTTAAATACATTACTGGAATGCCAGTCAAAATCAAGTATAAAAAAAAAAAACAAGCAGCACTCAGCTCAAACCACTTCTCCTTGTACTGCAGTTCTAATTATAATTTATATTCAGCTTTATAAAATTACCAAGTAACATGCTGAAAGTAGCAATCTGTGATACCCCCACTTGTAAAAATGTTTCTTATCCAAAAAAGACCTGCTGCCTGACAACAACTATTTACTTGTTTCATGGGGAAGACATGATCAAAGTAAAAAATGAACAGCGAACAAGAAACAAGCTCAAGATAAATTGCTTAAAGGATTACTGCACAAGTTATGGACCAATCATGATAGATTGGCATTCTGTTTAGTTTACGGGTAAAGCCTACAAAGATAACTGCAAGTCTCCAACAACTGTAATGAACTTCTGAAAATACTGTCATCCTGTCCTTTATTACAAATACGGTCATATGCATTTCAATACCTAAGGCTTATTCTTTATCTAGTTATGTAAATATTCTCTGCATGGCAACAATGAGAAGGTGTTCAATGTTGGTAATTCTTTATCAGTATGCTTATTAAAGCTTACTTGCATCTTACAATCTCCGAGAAGCTTACCTGATGGTCATTAAAGCGTTGCTACTTTAATACAGAGCACTGCAACAGCATGCATTTTCTGAATAATAATAAGCATAAATCAACAGTATAAAAATAAGACAGAAAACCAGAACATTCTGCAAAATCAAGGACAGATGAAAAGCCACGGTCATACTTGTGGTCTACCTTGGATGGGGGAATACTCTGCACGCTTACACTGCATAACTGCTCCTTGCCTTGCTTGGACACTTCCAGAGCCACTACAATGGGGAGTGGGGTGCAACAAGTAGGTCACAGTTTGAAATGTCTCTGGCTGACTGGCTCTGACACTCATACCTCTCAACCTCAGAGCAAGAAATCTGGACAAAGTCATACATAGAAGTGGGACACATCCCCAAAAATAAATACAATTTTTAAATATTGCTGTTATAAACTTAGAAACATAATAGAATAGTAGTAGGTCTTGCATTAGTATGAATTTTTGAAGGGTATGAAATCTGAAACTCAAATGTCTGCCATTATTTTCTAACTTCAATCTTTAATGATTTGCTACTAATTTGCCAGAAAACCACAATGTTATGAAAAACCGACCAAATATGTTATGCAAAAATATAAAATTTCCGCACCATACAGGTGGGATCCTGTCAAAGAAGGGACACCTTTTTAAAATTAGTACTGTTAACTCGATCAGCTGACAAAATAAGAGCATCTACATGCATTTCTGAAATAAAAGTAATCTATAACTCTGATCGTTACAGTTATAATTGTAAACCCTCCAAGTTTTCTTCCAAAATTGCCATTTTGCAGAGGGATTATTAAGGGGAGAGCAACATTTTGAGCCAAAATTGGAGACAGTTGAGAGGTTTGGATATTCCTAATTCTATAAAGTGATTTATTTGCACGTACCTCTCAACCTGTTAATGCGGGAAATCTGGATATGGCGAAATATATTGGGGGAACATACAAACAGTACTAAAAAGACAGTTGGTAGAATAATGGGTCTTGCTTTAGCATAGCATGCAATTTTCTGAAGGTTATGACGTCTGAAACTCAATGTCTGTCATTATTTAGTGACTTCATTCCTAAATGATTTGGCAGAAATCCACACATTTTATGATGAACAAACCAAAAATAAGAAGCAAAAATCTATTCATTCTGCAAAAGTCTGGACAGTTGAGAGGTATAGTTCAGCCAGGGCTGTCTGAGTTTGCTGCCCTTCCCCCCTCACAAAATCATGGTCGAATGGAGCGCCCCCCCCCCCCCTGCAGCCATTCCAATGTCCCATTCCTTGGTTATTTTGCCCCATTTGTCATAAACACTGTAATGTGCATATTGCTTTACTTTTGCGATTATATGGATTTCATTTGAAAGTTTTATTTTATATTTTACAGCATAAACCCTAACAGACATCTGCTAAACAAAGCAATGCAGTCTCACAATGAAAATAGACTTAGCATTAAAACTTATCTGCCCTTGAAACTCACATTCATTGAAACAGCATTGAAACCCACATTCAAAGAAAATGCATTTTGCCAGTGGCAGATAAAGATTAATTTTGGGCTGTTTTCAAATCATAGGCCCCTTGAACACAAAACATACACACGCTCTTTGATACACCTTCCTGACTGTATTAAAATATATTCCTTGTACAATACAATACAGTACAGTTGAACTGCCCAATTTAGAACATTTCCATCATAAAAGTCTACTCAAACTTCAACAATCCACCAGTATCAGTAAATATGCATGATCTCTGAAGAAGTAAAAGCCATCTAAATAATTCCACATTAAAGAAATCTGTTAACTAATGAAGAGGTTACTGCTAGCAAACAACTTTATATGTCATTGTTACATCTACAAATAAAGTGCCTGTTGCCCCTGAGGAATAAATTGCTTATGTTGCATTAAAAAAATTATAATGCTAGTAATATCGCAATAGGGAGTGGATGGCAAACTGATAACAGGTTCATAGTTACTAGGCATCTTCGCCAAAGAGGACTGCAGCATCCATCCCCTTTAAAACAGTACAGTATCAGAAATAGATCTACCTACTGTGGGAGTAGAACCCACAGCCTTCTCCATCAAAAGCAAGTACACTACCTGTTGTGCTATTTACAATGTAAGCAGACTAGGCATAAGCAGCACTAAACTTTTGTTCCCCTGCAGCTCTCAGCTCCTTGTAAAAGCTACTTAACACTCAGCTGTATGTCTGAACTTTGCAGCACAAGAAATCTGGACAAAGCCAAAATTTATTTTGGGGGGGGGGGGGGCAAAAGCCCAAAAACCAGGGACACATTTTAAACATTGCTTGTATAGTGTTGGAAAGTTGCTAGAATAAAATGCTGTGTTACCACCATACATTTCACTGCCAAGTATTGAACCCAGGTCCCTGTGCAAAACAGCCAGAGCAACATACCACTATGCCAAATCATCTATTTTATGAAAGAAAGGAAGACTGAAACTTAAATGGCTACCATTTAGTGAATTCAGTTCTCACAATAGCTGTCAACATCTTAGCACAAAACACCCAAACAAAGCCAATAATGGGGGAATACAGCCCCCAAACATATTCAGTGAGTTCAGTTATCACCATAGCTCTCAACCTTGGCACAGAAAAACCTGGACAAAGCCAATAATGGGGGAATACAGTCCAAAAAATAGGGGCAAATATCCACTGAGGACACCAGAGCAAACCCACACAAACACAGGGAGGACATGCAGACTCCACACAGAAGGCACCCCAGCCAAGAATCAAACCAGACAACCCATAGTTGTCAGGCAACACTGCTACCATTGCAATACTGTCTGTTTTAAGTAACAAAAACACAGAAACCACAGATTTTATGAGGAACAGAACAAATATGAGGCAAAAATCTGCAAATGTTTTAGAAATGGTGGTGGGTAGGGAATTTAGGCGCTTGTCACATCGGTGATCCTGCAGCTGTTTGCGAATGCAATCCTCCTAGCCTGCGCATACTGGTCTCGGTCTCCCGTGAGATGTGAGGAGGCTGGAGCCTCCTGCTTTTGGTCCAGCCTGCGAGCGATGCAGTCTGGTGACCTTCCTGTTGGTGCGGTCGTCGCCACACAGATCTCTGGGTTGGAAGGGTGGAGTTTACTCCCTTCCCTATCCAGACTGCCTAACTGAGTAGTCTGGAGCTCAGGAATTGCCTGAGCATGCGTGCTTGGAGTTCTGGTCTGCCTAACACAGCAGCAAGGAACTAAGCACTCATACGCGGGAGTCCAAGATTTTTTTTATTTTTATATGTTCTACGGCGGACTAGGGGACTTTATTTTATGCACAGGTGGGAGGGCTGCAGTCCCATGGTCCTATAACACGAGCCGCCCCTGCTGGCTACATTGAAACCTGAGAGAGACCCTCTTTATGGCCTAGCTTATAAAGTGATTTAATTTCAAATATCTTTCTAAAGTTTGCTGGACTGAAGTTAACCCTACAGTTTCCTATGTTAAAACGTACATTTAAACAGTTAACAAAAATGCATGTACATTTCTGTTCTCTTCCAGTAGAGCTTAAACACAGCATTTTGCAAATACCTTTTCAACATGCATGTCTGTAAAAAGCAGTTTGATATACACAACATACATTTCTAATGCATTTGTAACATAAGCATCTTGTATAAATCTTTTCGATATTCACCAATGACTTATAATTATTTACAGAATTCCGGCTAGCTGTGCTGGCAGTGCTTCCTTTTGTCACAATGTGTGTGTGTGTGTGTGTGTGTGTGTGTGTGTGTGTGTGTATATATATATATATATATACATACAGATATACATATATATATATATATATATATATATATATATATATATATATATATATATATATATATATATATACTGTGTATTTAATATATGGTGAGGGGCTCATACAGGTTCATGTCCGAATTTTTTTGTGTTCATGGTTTTAGGCAGCGAGAACTTTCTGCTTGCTATGTTTCTTGGCTTCAGGGTTCCAGGCAGCTGTCTAAGTTTTTTGTACAGTTCTGGGATCTCCAGGAGCTTGTTCTGTATTGCTATCTTCTGTTCTGTGGACAATATGGCTACTCCTGTTCCCTACTGGCCTCCTGTGCACTGCCCTGACATCTCCATATAAGATGCTTTACCTCAAACATTTACCTAATGTAACGTATCTAGAAATTAATATATGTATATATAGAGAACAGGAAATGATAGTGTGAAACAAGTAACAGTTCACATGATGTATACAATTTAAACTGTTTACAGACACCTAGCCTTTGACAACAGAATCCTTCCTACAGAGCCCTGAGACTTAGGGGGATAGCTTTGACAGATCAGCATTACATCTGTCCAGTTTTGGGGTGCACATATCCAGTATAGTAAAGTGGATTTAGTTTATTTTTTGTACTTCAGTTCTTCTGGATGTTCCGTTGTTGGTAGTGATTTCTATTGTATACCTCGTATATATTTTTTTTAATTTATTTTATGTACCTAATATGAATTTTAAGATTATTTTCTATACTTCATTTTTTTTTGGATTATTTATATCCTGTCATTGGTTTATTTTTTGTAACTCTTGTGGATTGTTACCTTTTATGTAGGTTCTGTTATTGGGCACTTTTAGTTATTTTATTTTTCATTATGAAGTTGGTGTTTTATTTATTCATGTATGTAGATATTTTTTTGTCCGTTCTCTTCAAAATGAATGTGGATTTATTGTCGACTGGTAAACAATCAAACATTTTGCATTTATAAATGCTGCTAGCATGTGTTAGGAACAAGACAAATATGGATAGCTACTATGGTTGTTTATTATTTGTCAGTGTTTGCTATTTTCTATTTTACATAGCTAAAATGTGTTAATTATGTTGTTCAGTCTTGCAGTCAATCCTAGATCATCTGGATTTATTCACTCTGTAGCACAACACCAGTATGCACATGATCTGTCCTGCCACCATAACTGTTTGCTAAATCCTACTTCTGCATAATCCATTTTAAGGCTTGTGGTTGGAGATGGAACCTTTTTCTATGTTTGCCTCCATTCTGAGACAGATCAAAAGGAGTTCTTAAAGATTTCTGAAGATAGGTATTTGTTTGACTAATTATGAAAGATCTTTTGTCTTTTATTTATACTCATGTAAATATCTGTATGTGCACTTTTATACAAACATAAATGTTTTGTTTTGTGGGTTATTACTAGCCAAGTGCGCTAGGAGACCTATAAGAGGCCTGGGCAGTGTGCCCCAGCAGACTTCTAAATGAATTAGCTAGGTATTTCATGGAGAATCATACTTCATACCCCAGTGGTAAATTTGTGAATATCCATCCAGTCTTATTTTAAAGGTTACCAACATAATATTTTGTTTGACATGGATGAGAGGTCTGGTCCACTGGTATTAGGAACACCAAATTAATTACTTACCACACCATCAAGTCCTATTTGTTACCATGAAGACTGAGATCTTTTGAGTGGTATTTGTAATATTATCAGTTTTCTGAGGATGACCAAAGGCTAGCAGGGCAGGGTATTCCAAAGCATGAACCCTAAACAAAGTTCAGCACACATAAGGCTGCATGAGATGGAGTGCAAACACAGGGAGCTTAATTTCATTTTTTTTTTAATTAAGAATCATCGGGGTCTCTTAACTTGAGAAAGGTATTTGGAGACGTATGCTGACTGGGGCATTATAGTCTCAGCAGGGTTTCATGAGGTAAGAATGTGGGCATATTTATTAGGTAATGAGCTGAGCGGGTTAGAATGATTTGCTAGCTATTACTGATCCATGGTAGTCAAAGGTCAGGTTATTGTCACAAAACATTTGTAAGTCTCTGTGGATTATATTGGTTTTAAGTGGGGTATAATTTCATTGAGTATGCATTTTGATATTCATGTTTTCTGAATAATGCTATTTTATATTTTTTGGCATTGAGCTTGAATCCTGTGTCAGTACACCACGTAAATGCATGGTCAAGCCCCTTTTGTGGCATGCAAGTGTCAGGAGCTAGTGATGATACTCATTTTGCAGCCATCAACAAAACATGCCAGCTATATGACTGATTTCTGCCTTAACATCAGATAAGTAGATGATAAAGAAGGGGAAACTGGACTGAGCCTTGTGGAACATGTCTTGCCTACCTGCAGAGGTGCTAACATAATCTAATATTGTCAAGCTATGTTGATTCCTATTTTTGTGAGCAGCTGTGTTGTTTCCTGTAATCCTGTACATTGTGATTGGAAAGCAATTACCTGTATACAGAAATGCTGAAAGCACTAAGAATACTATTTTGCTCTGTGAAATTCTTAAACAGAGAGGAAAGTAAAATCCCTGGGTCAGTATTCAATCCCATGTCATCTGGACTTCATCCTTGTGCACCACTGAGCCAACAAGGGTATAATGCCTTTAGATACTGTTAACATTTTCTAAGTCCAGGCACCACTGACCAACAAGGGTGTAATGCCTTTAGATACTGTTACCATTTTCTAAGTCCAGGCACCACTGACCAACAAGGGTATAATGCCTTTAGATACTGTTAACATTTTCTAAGTCCAGGCACCACTGACCAACAAGGGTGTAATGCCTTTAGATACTGTTACCATTTTCTAAGTCCAGGCACCACTGACCAACAAGGGTATAATGCCTTTAGATACTGTTAACATTTTCTACGTCCAGGCCTCCTTTCATATCCATTGTTTGTTGCCCCACCTGATCCAGTGCTTTTTGGGGCCGGTTTGTCACACCAAAGCTGTAAATTAGAACAAAGATGATTTATAGCTTGAACTTTATTCTTAGATGGAAAGGCCATTTTTAGTGTTAGCTTTAATCTTTTAAACCAGTGTTTCTTAAACGTTTTGAAACTAAGAGACTCAACACTAAAATATTTATTTGGTGGAACCTATATGTAACATTCCAACAAACATTTAATCAAGAAAACAAGCATTATGTAAAAATAAATAATATAACTGTTTCAGCTTCAGACGTACAGTCTTAATGGGAAGGATATGCTTTTAAAGAATGCATTCATCAGACAGTTTGTGCTCTGATGGTGTTTGCTTGTGATAAAAAATAGTCTCTGTAAAATATTCCATATTCTTTTACATAATGCAAACTAGTCCTGCAAAGCTAAATTAATAGTTTAAGTTAATCTTGACAGCAAGTTTTTTCATATTGATTCACAGAGAATCCCTATACCTAGTAGCTATAACAACATTGTGAACTGTGTTGTACCTCATATACCTATTTGTGGTAAAAATAATAGCAACATAAACATTTATTTTATTATTATTTATTTTGGAAAAGTCACACACACAAAAAATAACCATAGTAAATGTTAGCAACATATTTCACACAGATGCACACCAGTCCTTCAAATCCATATTAATGTTTTTTTTATGAGTATAGGAAAGTAGGAAATTTTACTTGCATCCACAGAAAGCTTCACATCCCCACCCTTAATTATAGCCACTTTAACAAAGTATCCCTCAAATGTCTAATTGTGATAAAAAAGACTGGCCCACATTAATGTGTTTCAAGTTTGTTTCACATAATCAAAGAGCACCCAGTATAGCCACAGTAATGTATTCCAGTCAAATGCAAACCTAGAATATGATGACATTGTTATTATTATTATTATTATTATTATTAGAATAATTTGACTTGCACATAAATCATACCATCAAAAACATACACAGAAAACTAGGCAGTCTGTACAAAAAAAAACATACCTAAACCAACAGACTAAAATTACTATGGCTCAAACTCTGCTACTATCCACACTTCTATATGCTGCCCCGTCTTCGCCAACCTATCCAAAACCGAAATTATAAAACTAGATATGTTACAATCAAATTGCCAGATTTGCCACAAATGCTCCCTACCGTTCACATCATTGCCACTCACTATACCAACTGAAGTGGCTTGAACTTCAAAATCTCATTACCTTTCACCAACTAGTTTTCGCTAAAAAACTCCTGCTATATCCAGACAAAGTACCAGCACTATCTAATTTACTTAAAATACACAAAAGCCCAAGACAACTATGTTATAGTGACAGGACCTTAATCAAGATCACCAGATCCAACAACTCAGCAAGAGACTCCCTCTTTCCTAACTACATAGGCAAAATCTGGAACTCACTGCCCCCTGATATTACCTCAGCAAATTCTATCATTATGTTTAAACAACTACTAAAGGAACACCTATTTGTCAATAGACAATGCACATGCCTTCCCCCAGGTTGACATTCTACACCTGCGTTTCCCTCAGGACTTTCTCTATCAACCTCCGCATATTAATTTACTGTGTGTACTAGTTTTCTTAATACACAAACCTCAACTACTAGGAGTTCTGCTACACTCCTGAAAGCTCTTTACTACTCACTGTACTTCCCAACTCTTTCATACACCATCATAATCAAAACACAATGCTGTAAATTTAAACATCTGTGGGTGAATTATACATACTCTCATTAATTCAAGTAGAAATTACTGGACATACAACTAATGTATCCTGCTACTACAATTTGCAGCTAAAATATATAATGTTAAGTTGTCAATCTCGCCTTCATTCTTGCTGGATGGGTTCGGAGCTGATCCTCGGCTCCGACTCTGCCAATACTAAAGCTCGAGAGCTTATTCCACTGGCTCGAGGCTCCCTTATATCCCACAATGCTAGGCGGTAACTACTCAGATCTCGTTTGCTGCTTAGCTGACGAGGTGCTTTCTTCTACCGGCTCTGGCAGGTTAGTGAGTTTTTCTTGTCATAAACTTCAATTTTCTACCCCTATCCTTTCTATTTAGTTTAGTTTTTAATATAGAGTATCCCTTTAGTTTAAATCGGGTCTCCCTTGTGTTTGTCTTCCCTTTTTATTCCCTTTTAACTTTTAGGCCTTTGGCCCACTCCCTTTTTTCCCCTGTCATTTCAGAGTGACTGGATTTTTTCCTTTGGTTAAAGGGTGTGTGTCTGTGTGTTGTGTCTGTGTTATATACAGTCTCTTTTAGGGTGTCTAAAGACTCCAAGGTCTCAGGCTTCAAGAAGTGTGATTCGTGCTGTCAGAAAATGTCTCTGACAGACGGTCACACTTCTTGTGTCTATTGCCTGGGACCTTTGCACCTGCAGAACTCCTGTGTTGTTTGCCATGCATTCAGCCCTATTGTCCTGTAGAAACGCAAAAACAAACTTATACTTCGAGGCTTGTTAAAGCCTGAAGGCCCCTCGACCAAGTCTGCGTCAGGGAAGCCTTCAAAGACTTCCAGGCTGTCGGCTCCAGCTTCAGAGCCGTCTGCTGGGAGCATTAAGGCTGCTTCGACATCGGCTCTGGGTGGAGTCGATGTTTCGAAGTCTCAAACCGTTACCTCGGCTCTGGCCGGAGCCAAGGTTGCTAAGACTCAGTCGGCTCCGATTAGTCTTAACGGAGCCACCTTCAAAGAAGAGGTCAAGGTCCCCTTCCATTGGCTCCATCCACTCGGCTCCGGGATCCCTTCTGTCGGAGCGGAGCCATAGGTCCCATTCCTCTCGGTCCTCCAGGCTGTCCGACCATGACTTACAAAGGGTGGTGAGTAGACTTCTCAAGTCCGAGGCACTGGCCCAAATGCTGCATAGCCCTACTCAACAGTCAGCGGCTATTCCCATCCCTGCTTCTATTCCTCCTCCGACTCTTTTGAGTTCGGAGCCGGGGCTCGTCAGAGCCGTAGCTGTCGGTGCGTCAGAGCCGATACCTTTCCTTTTGGCTCCGTCATCTGCTCTGATTTCCTCCTTGGAGGGATCTCGGCGCCGGTCTTCCCTTGTCGGCTCCGAGGGGGTGAGTGGCATCGGAGCGTCGGCGCTGGTGAGTTCGGCTCCGACATCGGCCTCGGAGCCATCCCTCTCGGAGCGGGGACCTTCGGCCTTGGCTGATCGGGGCGCCTTTGAGGTCATGCGGAGCGTGCTAGACCCCGTGTCTACCCCACAGTCGGCTCCGTCAACTCCTCCCTCTTCAGTGCCTGCGGTGGTTTCTACCCACCCCCTCGTAACAGACCGTAGAGAGCCAGCTCCTCAGGTTTCCCCATTGGGAATATCCTCCTCTTCCGAGGCTTCTCCTGATCCGGTAGGAGAACCCCCTCGGAAGAGACAGTGCAAGAGGAAGCACATTGACTCCCCTGAGTCTATCACCTCTGACACCGACTTGGAGGAATCTGAAGGTTCCCCTCGGTCCCCCTCTGAGGATGACTCTTTTGCTGACATCCTTGAAATCCTTAAACAGAAGGGGAACTGGCCCGCCCTTAACCCTTCAGAGGACGAGTCGGTCTACCTTGAGGCGTTTGGCTCTCGCCCTTCCACCTCCTGGGTGTCTCCTCCCTTTGACCCCCTCATGGAAGTGGTGGCAAGGAAGGCTTGGACGGCCCCTGATTCGGTGGAACCTACCCCAAGGAGGCCGTCAAAATGTATTACTGCCCCAAAAGAGAAACAGTTCTTATCCAAAGGTGTCTCTGTTGATGCCATGGTGGTGGCCGCAGCCACTAAGAAGGAATTAGCCGATCCTTCGGTACCTGTCCATCCTCCTAATAAGGAGTCTAGGACCATGGACAGGTACGGTAGCGGATGTTTTCCTCAGCGACCTTTGTCCTGTGGTTGTTGAATTACTTGTGTCACTTCACCCGTCTCCAGAGGGATTTACTCAAGGATATGGGTGAGGCCATGCAGGATCCAACAGCTGAGGGGTTCCAAGACAAAATGAACTCCCAGTTGGCAACCCTGAATTCAATTGTCAACTCCTCCATGCGGCTTATCTCATATGCGGCTGATGGGGCGAGTAGGGTCGCAGGCACAGGTGTAGCTTTACGACGCCACACCTGGATGCGACTTTGCAATTTTGCGGACCCTTTCAAGGCGTCCTTCACCAATTCCCCCTTTGATGGCTCAACGTTGTTTGGACCTCAGGTGAAGGATACATTGACTAGGTGCGAACAGGAAGGTAAGACTCTCTCTGCCGTGGGAGTCCGTTTTTCTACCCCTTCCAGACCTTACCCCAAAGGTCAGAGGGGGGGGATGTGGTTCCGCAATCCACAAGGAGTCTCATCTGATGCACAAAGTCAATTCCCCTCTAGAGGCATAGGGGGGAACAACAATAGACGCCGCCCTAGGGGCAGAGGTGGTCCGCAAAACCAGGGTAGCAGCGAAACTTTCTCTGATAAACCCTTTCAGCATCCCTGACGAGCTGCCCGGCTGTCCACCTTCGGAGGCAGTCGGGGGAAGATTATCACTGTACCCAAAAGCCTGGCTTTCCCTCACTCAAGGCAAATGGGTACAGTCGATCATATCCGAGGGTTACAAAATCCCCTTTATTCACATCCCATCCCAACCCAAAGGATCCCTTCCATTCGTTCCACCCAGTCTAAGGGAACAAGCAGCGTTAGAAATATCAAAGCTGCTGTCAAAAAGAGCTATCCAACCAGTCCCAGCAGACCAGCAAAGATCCGGAATCTACTCCAAATTCTTTTTGGTACCAAAAAAACAGGAGACTGGAGACCAATACTGGATCTCAGCAAGCTAAACAAGTATGTGAAGAAAACAAAATTCTGGATGGTCATGCTACAGTCCATTCTACCCTTCTTGGGTCAGGACAATTGGATGTGCTCGATAGACCTTCAGGATGCGTATTACCATATCAAAATGCACAGATGCTCCAGGAGGTTTCTCCGCTTCAGCCTGGGAGCCAGTCACTACCAGTTCAGAGCCCTGCCCTTTGGTCTCACTACAGCCCCCCGAGTGTTTACCAAATGTATGGCAGTGGTCGCGGCTCACTTGAGACGTCAAGGATTCCAGGTGTTTCCATATTTGGATGACTTGCTCCTTACCGCCACCACCAGGCATCAACTGCTTCTATCCAGAGACTTCACCATCCAAACTTGCCAAGCTCTAGGCATTTCAATAAATTTCGAAAAATCTGCCTTGTCGCCTTGTCAATCTATTACCTTTATAGGCGCCACCTTAGACACAGTTCATCTTTTCGCCAGACTAACAGAGCAAAGAGTATCAGATATCTGCAAACAAGTTTACCTTCTACTTTAATGCAACAAGATCAAAGCCAGGGTAGTCTTGAAGGTATTAGGACTCATGGCAGCTACTATTACACTTCTCCCCTTAGCTCTTTTTCACATGCGGATCCTCCAGTGGATGCTGTTTTCTCAATGGTCCTTCCAACAGCTCCCGATGTGTCTCATCATCCTACTAACCCAATCATGCAAGAATCACCTGTCTTGGTGGATCACATCACCTCAAGTTCTCCAGGGCAGACCCTTCATCCCTCCCCCCCCAATCGCCATGGTGATGATGGACGCCTCCCTGATCGGGTGGGGGGCATTATCAGGGCAGGACAGTCCAGAGCACGTGGCAATCTTTCGAGTGCCACTTGCACATAAATGTCTTGGAGATGAGAGCAGTGCTTTTAGCGTTGCAAGCCCTTCAGGACTCTCTTCCCACAGGGACTATTGCAATTCAGACGGACAACATGTCCGTAGTGTGGTACATCAACAAACAGGGCGGAACCAAGTCCTACCCCTTATGTCGAGAAGCACTCAGACTTTGGCAGTGGGCGATTTCTTCTCAGCGTTGTCTGATAGCAACGCACATTCCCGGGAAGTCCAACATGATTGCGGACAAGTTGAGCAGTGCTATTCTCATGCCTCTCGAGTGGTCTCTAAAGAAATCAGTGCTGGAAGAAGTCTTTTGAAGATGGGGCCGGCCTTGCTGCGACCTTTTTGCTACTCCCCAAAACAGCAAGTGTCACGACTTCACCCTCTTCCCTTTACCAGGCCAACCCACCAGAGACGCTCTAGTCCACGATTGGCCATGGGGACTAATGTATGCTTTCCCCCCCTTTCCACTGATCTCTCAATTAATTCAGAAAGCTATCGCCTCGAGAGTCACCATGATCCTCATTGCCCCTTACTGGCCTTGACAGATACGGTTTCCGTTCCTTCATCATTAACTCTTGGAGCAGCCTTGGCATCTGGACCCAGTGCCAGATCTTTTGACCCACCAGTCGGGCCAGCTGCACCACTCCTTTCAATCTCTCAGCCTCACAGTGTGGTTTCTCTGATTCCTACCATAGCCAAGCTTCCCTTAATCTCTCATTCAGTCCGTAACATCCTGATAGCCTCTCACAAGTCTTCTACCAGAAGGATTTACAATAGTAAGTGGAAGCGTTTTTCCTTCTGGGCAGCATCAAAAAATATAGACCCCCTTCACTGCACCTATCCAATCTATCCTAGACTTCCTGGCAGAGCTCTTTCATTTAGGCTCTTCCTCATCTACCATTAGAGTACAACTAGCTGCTATATCTAACTTTCATGTAGGTGTCTCAGACTCCAGTATCATGTCCCATGTCCCATAAACTCTGCAAAGCCTTTCTAAGAGGTATATTTTTGCTCAAGCTCCCAATCAAAGATCCCCCACCTCTGTGGGACTTGAATTTGGTCCTAGCATCCTTGATTCTCCCCCCCTTCGAACCTGTGGCTTCATGCCCTCTTAAGTTGCTCTCATGGAAAACACTTTTTCTAGTAGCCATAACATCAGCTAGAAGGGTATCTGAACTTCATGCTCTTTGCAGTCGTCCTCCTTACTTAGTTTTCCATAAAGACAGGGTGTCCCTCCGGACTAATCCGTCCTTCTTGCATAAGGTTTCCTCTGAGGCATACCTAAACCAGACGATTGATCTCCCCGTCGTCTTCCCTGATTATTCCAACAGGTCGGAACAAAAGTTACATTTTCTAGATGTTCATCGCCAACTTCAATATTATTTAGACAGAACTAAACAGTTCAGGAAATCTGATCAGCTCTTCCTGTTTTATGCGGAAGGGAAATTAGGCCTTCCAGTTACTAAAGTGTCCCTTTCAAGATGGATTACTTCTATAATTTCCTTCATCTATGAAATCAGACATCAAAAACTGCCTTCAAGACCTAGAGCTCATTCAACTAGAGCATTAGCTACATCTGTAGCTTTTCGGGACAGGCTACCAATAGATTCCATTTGTGCAGCAGCCACATGGGCTTCTCCTCATACCTTTATCTTGCATTGCAAATTGGATATGGCCTCCAGAAACCGTGCCAACTTTGGTTCCACTGTTCTCAAGAGTCTGTTCCGATAAGCCACCCGGGGTAAGGTGCTAGGGACGCGGTCCCATCCAGCAAGAATGAAGGCGAGATTGACAACTTAACATTAAGAAGTTATGTACCTACCATAACGTTCCATGTTAGTTGTCTTCTTCTCGCCTTCTTTCTTGCGTCCCACCCTCCTTCCCCCTAGCCTGGACAGACCGATAGGAAAGCCCATTGGGGTTTCTTTCCCACATGTTCTACCACCTCTATTCTCCCTTTTATGTTTGTGGTAGCTTACATACAGGTTTATATATAGAGGTTGGTTCTTTTTCTCTCTTCTCCATACTATGGAACCCAGAACTGCTTGGTTTTAGCTATCAAACGAGATCTGAGTAGTTACCACCTAGCATTGTGGGATATAGGGGAGCCTCGAGCCGGTTGAATAAGCTCTCGAGCTTTAGTATTGGCCGAACCCATCCAGCAAGAAAGAAGGCGAGAAGAAGACAACTAACATGGAACGTTATGGTAGGTACATGACTTCTTATTTTTCTCTATATATACTTCTAATATGTTATGTTTTTGTACTTGGGCACTGTAATTGTTAAATGACTCTGTATATGTTTGCTTGCCTTTGTATATTTACAAACTCTGGAGGTTTTCTCCCCGGGCCTTCGCTGAAAATGGACATTTATCCAGTCAGATTCTCCCGGTCAACAAATTTAAAAATAAAATAAATAATATATATATATTTTTTTAGATGAGCACATAAAAGGATAATAAGATGCTTTCATCCACAGACAGCCCCACATTATAATTACTGACACTTTTTTGACATTACACCTCACATGTTTGATTGCAATCATGAATAGCAGCCACACAATAAGTGATCTGAAGTAGTTACTTCATTTGTTCTGCAGCCTGTGGGTATCAGATCCGATCTCAGATCCGAGCCGGCAGCTTTACTAGCTAAAAGATCCGAGCTCCTAGCTCCTCCCCTTACCCATAATCCCCTGCAACATACTCCCTTTCCCCAGATCTCGTTTGCCACGGCTGAGAGAAGCTTCAAGTGAAGAGCTCCTAGGCTTGTGTGAGAACTTTCTGGTTCATCAAACCTTAAAAAGTCAAAGTCAGATATTTTTTGTTGTGTGTTTATTAGCGCTCTAGTCATCGTATATTATTATTAGTTTAAACTTTTTGTGGTAATTTTTGCCTTAATTCTTATTTCCCTCCCCCTTGGTGTGTGTGTGTTGTGTATTATGGCTGAAGGGCCAAAAGCCATATTCTCTAACTGCACTGAGTGTGGCCATAAGCTTTCCCCAGCTGATGGCCACACTCAGTGCATTCTTTGTCTGGGGGTGGCCCATTTGTCCACCAGCTGCCAAATATGTGCAGCATTTAACCCCCGGACCACCAGGGATAGGAGGAACAAGTTAATCCTGGCAGGATTATTACCGCAGGATTCTACATCCTCCTCTCCCTCTAAGGCACAGGCTGCGACTGCGGCCCCCGGGCCTTTGGATCCCCTTACCCTGTCTGGGACTCAACCTCCCTCAGTTTCTCAGGGTCAGGGGGAGGGTCAGGGGGACTCTCTTCCTCCTCTAGGGAGAAGAGGCACAAAGAAAAGCACAAGAGCCACAAGAGGCGGGCTGAGACTCATCCCTCAGCCCTGCCATCTAAAGTTGCGAGTCCCTCCATGAGGGCCTCTGGATCCTCTCCCTCTCGGCTCCATTCGCCTAGTTTCTCACCGGAGGAGTATCAGTCTCCCTCGAGGTCTTTGAGGCGGCCCTCCCGGCCCGCCTCGACGACCTCTTCTAGATCGACAAGGAGCCTGACCGACGGTCATGGATCGGATGATGCGTCGATTTTTGTAGACTCAAATGCAGATGGGGGTGCTCCTGCCTCCCCCTCCTCTGGGGGGGGGGGAGAAGCCCCCTTCTTTTCCCCGATAGCTCCTTCTCTGACCCAGTTTGGGGTTTCAGAGTCGTCGGATCCGGGCCATTTTGGAACCGGGGAGTTGTCGGTGCCGATAGTACCGGTTACTTCAACGCCGACTTTAGCCTCGAGCTTGTCGGATCCTGGCTCTCGGGGCCAAGAGCCGAGCGTCGGATCCATGGGGGTAGGTGTGTCTTCGGCTCCGTTCAGGTTGGAGCACACTTCCCTCTCTGGTCCGACCGCTTCGGCTCTGACGCCGATCCCTACCTCGGAACCGAGGGGGCTACTTTCGGAGCCTGGGGAAATCTTCGAGATCTTCCAGATCCCCGGTCCAGGCAATGGTTCCTCCTGCCCCCCCCCTACGCATTTGGGTCCATCCTCTATCATCCAGCCACTGGGACAGCCTGCGCCAACACTCCAGTTAGTTTCCTTAGAGGAACAGGACCCCATGGGTGAGCCCTCCTCGGATAGCCCCAACGAGGAGGTCCCTCACAAACAGAAGTGCAAAAGGAGGCACCTGGACTCCCGAGTCCCTCACGGAAGACACAGATTTGGATGAAGGGGAAGGTTCCCCAGGATTACCCCCTGAGGATGTCTCCTTTGGAGACATCATGGAAATGTTGCGAATTAGAGGAGGGTGGTCTGCCCAAAAACCTTCCTTGGACGAGTCTGTGTTTCTGGAAGCATTTGAGGCAGGCCCGTCTACCTCCTGGGTGTCCCCCCCCCGGCTGACCCCCTGGTAGACTTAATTATTACCAAGTCGTGGAAGGAACCGGACACCGTGGAGCCAATTCCAAGAAGGCCAGATAAAATTCTTAATCCTCCCTCGGATAGGCAGGCTTGGTCTAAGGGTTCACCAGCAGATGCCATGTTGATGGCAGCCGCCACGAAGAAGGAACTAGCACAGGAGAGTTCCTCGGTCCATCCTCCGGATAAGGAATCTTGGACGTTGGACCGCATTGGAAAGCAGATGTTTGCTTCAGCCACCTTTTCTATAAGGGAGCTGAACTACATGGCGCACGTCATCAGACTCCAGTGAGACTTAATAAAGGAATACGCTGGAGCTCCCCTGGAGTCCATGATGGCCAAGGATACGAGGACTTTCTCAACTCGCATGGCCACTCTGAAATCTATTTCTAACACGTCTATGCGGCTACTCTCCCATGCCACGGAGGGAGCGGCTAGAGCTAGTGGAGCAGGGGTTACCTTGCGGCGTCACGCCTGGCTCCACCTTTGTGATTTTGCGGAACCCTTCAAAGCGTCCTTCGCGAATACACCCTTTGACTGTTCTTCACTCTTTGGCAAGACCGTCTGAGAGACGCTGGTCCAAAGCGAGAAGGATGGGAAGAAGCTGTCTGCCAGCGGAGTCCGCTTCTCTAATCCCCAACGATCCTTCTCTAGGAATCATTGGGGACAGAAGAAGATGTGGTTCCGGACGTCTCAGCAGTCTCGTCCAGCTTTGGAACCCTCGTCCTTCAGAGGCAGAGGAGGACATGGTGGACGCCGGCCCAGAGGCAGAGGGGGGCTGCGTAATTTCGGGTCTAGAGAACCATTCTCAGACAGGCTCGTGCAACAGCCCTGAGGGCTTACCCGACTGTCCCTCTCTGGAGGCAGTCGGGGGGCATCTGTCGGAGCACCTCCAAAATTGGGAGTCCATTACGACGGATCGGTGGGTGCTCCAAATCATAACCAGAGGTTACACCATTCCCTTTCTAAGTCTTCCCCCTCCTATGAAGCACCTCCCCGATGTCCCACCCAATCAAAGGGAGGCGGCAGCTTCGGAGATTTCGAAGCTGCTAGAAAAAAGAGCCATCTAGCACCCCCCCCCAGACCAGTTCGGATTGGGCAATTACTCCAGATTCTTTTTAGTGCCAAAAAAGTCGGGGGACTTAAGACCGATTCTAGATCTTTCTTCCCTGCACCTGTTCATTCCCAAAGAAAAGTTCCGGATGGTCACTCTGAAATCAATTCTCCACCTTCTTCGGGATAACGACTGAATGTACTCCATAGACCTCAAGGATGCGTACTACCATATTCTTATGGACAGACGATCCAGGAGGTTTCTCCGCTTTCAGCTGGGAGCCAGTCATTATCAGTTCAGGGTTCTTCCATTCGGCCTCTCTACAGCCCCCAGGGTGTTCACCAAGGTCATGGCAGTTGTTGCAGCCTACCTGAGACTCCAGGGCATTCAGGTCTTTCCGTACTTGGACGACTGGCTCCTCACCGCCTCCAACAGGCATCAGCTTTCTTCTGCCAGAGACTATTCTCTCACTCTTGCCCAGCGTTTGGGCATTTCAATAAACTTCCAAAAATTCTTCCTTCGTCCTGTACAGGTTCTGAAATTCATAGGGGTCAAAATAGATACTCGCCTTTCTCAGGCCCTTTTAACATCTGACAGATTGAGCAGTTTGTCACGTCATGTTATGGCACTTCTTCAGTCCCCAGCTCCATCAGCAGAATTAGTCCTGAGAGCGCTAGGCTCTATGGCGGCAGCAGTCTGTCTTTCCCTGCATGCACATCTGTGGATGAGAATTCTTCAATGGACCCTTCAGGTCCAATGGTCTCTGTTGCTACACCCCTTAGACACTCCTATTCCCTTGAGCAAGGTTTGCAGGGACTCCCTCCTCTGGTGCCTTTGCTCACGGGAGCTGCGGGAAGTCGAGACCCTTTGTGATGCCTCAACCCCAAGCCACGTTGTCCACGGACGCTTCTCGCCTCGGGTGGGGGGGCATTCTGTGGGCAGAACCGTCCAAGGCACGTGGACTCCCTTAGAGACCGCTGTGCATATCAGTGTCCTGGAGATGAGGGCGGTGCTTCTAACATTGCAAGCCCTTCTCGACCTTCTTCCCCTGGGGACTATTGCAATACAGACAGACAACATGGCGGTAGTCTGGTACATAAACAAACAGGGAGGAACGAGATCTTATCCCCTTTGTCGGGAGGCCATGAGAGTTTGGGAATGGGTGATATCCACCAACTGTTTTCTGATAGCAACGCACATTCCGGGACGGTCCAACGTTCTTGCGGACAAGCTGAGTCGCTTGATCCTCACACCTTACGAGTGGTCTCTGAACCCATCAGTAGCGAAACAGATTTTCCTCAAATGGGATTGACCTTGCTGCGATATTTTTGCGTCTCCGTCAAACATGAAGTGCAGCGAGTTTGTCGCTCTAATTCCCCCACCAGGGGAGAGCTCCAGAGACGCTCTGGTTCACGCTTGGCCATCAGGTCTCCTCTATGCTTACCCCCCTCTTCCTCTCATGACGAAATTCCTACAGAAAGCATGTCGGTTGGGGAGCAAGGTTATCCTCATAGCCCCATTCTGGCCTCGCCAGATCTGGCTCCCTTATCTGCGGTCTCACAGTGTAGTTCCTCCTCGGATCTTGGATCCCATCCCGGATCTGATTTCGCATCCTGCGGGATTGCAACCCCCAAACCTGGAAAACCTCAAGCTCGCGGCTTGGTTGATCCAGTTCCACTGATGGCAAGGACTCCCGGTATCTCCTCACCAGTGAAAGCCATTCTGGTAGCAGCGTACAAACCTACTACCAGAAACATTTACAGTAGTAAGTGGAAGCGTTTTTCCATCTGGGCTAGAGACAAGGGTTTGGATCCTTTTACCGTCCCTATCCCGACTGTTCTTGAATTCTTGTCACATATTTTTCATCAAGGAGCCAGTGCATCTACAGTTAAAGTACAGTTGGCAGCCATCTCTCATTTTCACATAGGAGATGAGCTGGGATCGTTAGCTTCTGCAAAAATATGCAAAACGGTTTTGAAAGGAATTTTTCTGTTGAAGCCGCCAGTTAAGACTGCGGTTCCGCCATGGGATCTGACCTTGGTTCTGCAGACATTAATGACTACGCCCTTCGAAACGGCTGCTTCGGTTCAATTAAAATTTATATCCTGGAAAACAGCCTTTCTGATCGCTATTACATCAGCCAGGAGGGTTTCAGAGACCTTCTTATCTAATTTTTCATAAGGATAGAGTGTCTCTCAGGACTAACCCCTCCTTTCTGCCGAAAGTGGCCTCTGAATCAAATATTAATCAGTCGATTAATTTACCAGTGTTTTTTCCCAACTTCCAGAACAAAGGGGGGAATATAAATTTCACAAATTGGACGTACATAGACAACTGCGCTTTTACTTGCACAGGATGAAGGCTACTTGCAGGTCTGATCAATTGTTTGTGTCCTTTGCCAAACCATCCTTAGTTAAGGCTATTACCAAAGTTACTTTAGCAAACTGGATTTCGCAATGCATCATCCATGCTTATTTAGCCTCAGGGAAACCTGCTCCTTCCGGAGTCCATGCCCATTCAACTTGTTCCATAGCTACTTCTGGAGCGTTTTGGTCCAGAGTTCCTCTGGATGATATATGTTCAGCAGCTACCTGGTCCTCTTCTCATACATTCATTTCTCATTATAAATTGGATATGATATCCAGGAGTAGGGCTTCCTTTGGCTCCGCAGTGCTCCGGAATATCCTTCCTTGAGGACCTCCCAGGGTTTTTTTAGGTAGCTGGGGACTCTGTCCCACAGGTTGCAGAACAAATGAAGTAACTACTTCAGATAAAGAAGTTATGTACTCACCATAACGTTTCATCTGAGTAGGTACTTCCATTTGTCTGCAACCGACCCCCCCCCTCCATGCCCCCTATCCGGTATCGTGCCTCCTGACTATGAATGACATTGTTCATGCAGTTAGGCAGTAGGTTATGGTCCTCGGTCGAGAATCTTGGTTGTTAGTATAGACAAACTCGATCTGGGGATGGGGAGTATGTTGCAAGGCATTATGGGTAAGGGGAGGAGCTAGAAGCTCGGATCTTTTAGCTAGTAAAGCTGCCGGCTCGAATCAGAGATCGGATCCGATACCAAGAGGTTGCAGACAAATGAAGTACCTACTCAGATGGAACGTTATGGTGAGTACATAACTTCTTTTTATTTCAACGTTGTTTTACAGAAACAGTTCACAAAAATCCTACAAAACCTGAATAATCAAACAGTAACTGTTGG
The DNA here is from genome assembly GCF_019279795.1 of Protopterus annectens. NCBI lineage: Eukaryota > Metazoa > Chordata > Ceratodontiformes > Protopteridae > Protopterus > Protopterus annectens. The sequence goes on from NC_056739.1 coordinate 1,798,721,286, forward strand.
TCATTTTCATCAGCAGAGAACCAATTAGTACACTTCTCATTCCTATAGAATCTTCTACATAGGTTGTCTGATGATTCTGTAGTACTTTTTGATAACCCCAAACATTCCCAGAGGTAGTTGTCCCTAAATGCTCTATATACTCGAATAAGATCTCCTTTTTTGATATCTTGTAAGAAACACTGTACAAGTTCAGCTATTTTAGTCTTTCATATCATAATCGCTTAAATATTCACATCCATGGATGTCCTTGGTAAATTTCCACTGTACTCTTTCCAGTTTACTCATGCTTGTTTTCTTTTAAGGTTTCCATATTGTTATTCCATACACAAGTTTGGGTTTAATGTAACTAACAAACAATGACTTAATTATTTTTGATTTCCTAGACTTTATAAATCTTTTTACACAACCTATAGTTCTATAACTATCAATCAATTAGGTGTTATGGTTAGAAAAACTCATAGCTGAATCTACTCATATACCCAGGTCCTTAAATGAGTCTACAGTTTCAATCACTGTATGCTGTATTAAATATTCACTTTTCAATTTATGTCCTCCAAATCTCATATGCTTAGTTTTTGATGTATTTATCAGCATATTATTCTCCTGTGCCCAAATGGTCAATTTAGTCAAGTTATTTTTGCAGACATGCATTATCTGCAACACACGTAATTAGTTTAACCAGTTTCAGGTTGTCTGCATATAGACTGTAGAACACCTCAGATGAAAAAGTTAGATCAGAAAGCCACAATCTAAACAAGTAAGGATGTAAGACAGAGCCCTGTGGGACACCCTGACTGTAACTAAGGATTTTACCTGTCCAGTTGCTGTATGATACTTGCCGTGTCCTATTTGTAAGCCATGCAGTATCCATCTTATGAAGAGTACATCAATACCTAGTTATTTTTATTTATTGGTTAATGTTTTGTATATGACCTGTCAAATGCTGAAGTTAAATCTATATGCAATACATCACAGCGCAATTTTTTTATTCATAGATGTTATATTGTTATAGAACATCATGTTGCAGGTGGTAATCGATTTGTTTTCAACATATGTATGCTGATAAATGGTTACAAGTCCCAACCTGTCCACTTCTGACAGTAACTTGTCCAGTATTGCCTTCTTCATTTCACAGCATGAAAGTAGACTTAAGTGTCTGTATGACTCTGGGTTTGTCCTACTCCCCTTTCCCTTAAAGACGGGTTTAGTAAACGCATGTCTCCAATTTTGACAAATCTCCCTATATTTATATGACCTATTGAGTAATAGATATAATGGTACTGTAAGTTCTTGCTGAAGTGTCCTCAAGTCAATGTTACTAATTCCGTCTCCTCCTTGTGCTTTGTTTGGATGCAGTTTGCACAGTTCTTTTTCAAAATAATCTGATGTGATTCCAGTATCTGGGGTTACCTGGATGTCACTAGGATAGGTTATCGCCCCTTTTGTGGAGCCAAACTGTTTTGTATAAGATTTTGTAAATATATCTATAATCTGTTGTCTGAGAATAAATTTTAGAATCTGCGCACAATTTATCAATTTGTGTGTCCTTACTCCTTCCACACCTTATGTAACTATAAAAAGGTTACGTACTATGCTCAATATCCTTATATAAATTTTCTTCAAATGTTTCTTGATCTTGTCTCACACTATGCTTAATCTGTTTGTCCAGCTTGTTTATTTCAGTTTTCAAAGCTGTAGTTCGACCTACCTTCCATTTCTTATATTTTTTGACTCTCACCTTAATCAGATATCGTGTTCTTAGGGAAATATATCCCCCTGATGCTGTATGCCTAGATCCTAATGTTAAACGTTTTTTTGCACTCAATGTCTCTTTCAAAACGTTCCACATTCCATCTGCAGTTTTTCCACTGAACACCTCACTTCAGTTAGTTTTACATAGTGACTGTTTTGCTTCCCTATAATATGTAATTAACCTTCTGTACATTGGTTTAGATTTCAGTTTGGCAGAATTATCTAGCAACAAATTAACCTTTATAACCGTATGATCACTGAACATCAGTGGTGGCAAAACTTGACTAGAAGTTACAGAAATTTCTTTGGGAACACAAACAATGTCTGGTATGCTCCGTCCCCTGGTAAGCTTTTTTACAATCTGAAGCAATTGTTGTTCCTGAATATACACTGTGAATTATTTCCTTACTAATGTTGTTGAATCAATATTATTCCAGTCTTGTTTGTTTGTGTCTTTCGGCTTTTCCCAGTTAGGGGTCGCCACAGCATAATCCGGTCCACTAATGATTGGCAGTGGATTTTTATGTACCGGGTTACCAGCCCTGATGCACAACCTTCAACGAAGGCACGCCCCATTCACGTATGCCTCCACACAGAAGACGCTGTAGCTGAGAATCTAATGGGACAACGTCTTGCTGTGAGGTGACAACGCTACCGCAGCACCACCACCGCACAGTAATATTATTCCAGTCTATTTCTGGTAAATTTAAGTCTCCAGCTAATATTATTCTTCCCTCCTGTGTTTCATGCAAGAAATGTATGAATTCCTCAAGGTCATCTGCATTTGACTTTGGTCTATACACGTCAATAATTGTTGCATGTTCCAGGTTGATCTTTATTGTCACGGTTACACAGTCTATAGTATTGGTTTTATCACTGAGCATGTGAAAATCGCAGGTCTCATAATTATCTTTAATCCCTATCATAACACCTCCACCTGATTTTTTGTTAGAATGTCTGTTACAGTAAAAACATTTATACCCTGACAGGACTGGTTTTCACTCATTTTTCTTTAACCGTGTTTCACAATCAAAAACAACATTCATCTTGTGGGAATGTAGCAAATTTTCCAATAAACTTTATTATTAATGCTCCTAGCATTAACAACCATCAGAGATGCATCAAATGTTGCTATCTGTGAACTGTTACATTTTCGTCCTAGCAGAAATCCTGCCTAGTGTTTGTCAAATATTGCAATATATCTGCTACAAAAATTCTGTTCCCTGATCTTGACAAATGCACACCATCCTGTCTAAACACGTCTGCCCAAAACTAGGCTTGGATACTCTACACATTTCCATTTTTTAAAACAGGACATTTTTTCCATGCACGCATTTACCCCAAAAATCTTTTTATTCATAGTGACCTGACTATCCTTTCTATAGGTGATTGTACAAGCTATACTATCTAAGAGGGCTGTCAGTTCCCTACTTAACAGTCAGAGAGTACTTGCAGGTTATAAACTCGGATTTTCATCTGAAGAATTCCAGGTCTGAAAGTTTGTCAGAAAAAAAAAATAAGATTAAAAGTGTGACATTTGAGAGGTATGCAACAACTGCCTCTTCCTCTTTCGGCTTTTTCCGGGTGGGGATTGCCACAGCGGATCACCTATCCGCTCATGATTGGCAGTGGAGTTTTATGGTGTTGAGTTGCCAGCCAAGCACTCAACCTTCCACAGAAGGCACACACACGCACACACACTCATGCTTAGTGCCAATTTAGGGTGTCCAATCCACCTACAGCATGTCTTTGGGATGTGGGAGGAAACCAGAGCACCTGGAGGAAACCCACGTGACCACTGGGAGGACATGCAGACTCCGCACAGAAGGCACCCAGCCGAGAATTGAACCGGAGAACCTTTTGCTATGAGGCGGCAACGCTAACCGCTGCACCACCATGGCTGCCCTATGCAACAACTGCCTCTATCCTCAGCAAAATGTTCACACAGCTCCCAACCTTTTGGTGCAGGAAGTGGTGGTGGTGGTGGGGGGGCAAAAAAAATAATGAGGAGCAGAATATATTGCTCTTATGTACTTAGAAAGCTGCAAAAATAACAGTTTTTATTAGCAACATTTTCTAAAAGATTTTCGAAACGACAGATATTTAGAGGAATAGACGAATAGTACTTAACCTGTTACATCCAGAGTTGTATAAGCAAGCAAAAAATAGGGCACCTTATATTTGACAAGCTGACAGAACAGATGAAAGTGAGCTAATGTGCATTTTCCAAAGTAAAAGAAGTCTATATCTCTAATCATGGTCATTATTTGTTATATATAGTCCACCTCATTTCCTCCCCAGATTGCCAATTTTTGGAGGAGTTATTAAGGTCACAACAAGATTTTGAGTCAAAATCAGAGACCTCTCTAAAAATAGGATACAGTTGGGAGATGAACTGACCAAAAATATGAGGCAAAATCATGGAGGGACAGATGTAAAGTTGAGAGGATTGAAAATATTACTGTACTGCTGTCAGTGAAAGTGCACCTCTCAACCAGAAAACCCACCAATTTTATGAGGAAAAGTCCAAAAAATATGAGATGCAGAATCAAGGTCAGTTGACAGCTATACAGTCATCAGTCACCCAGCAAAGCTGATCAGTAATGTCTGGTTTTCTGCCAGTATGGACAAATTAAAAAAAAAAAAAGAAAAGAAAAATAAACTTACACCATGCTTCGGAAGCTGTATCTACAACCAGCAAACATCCGGTCACTTATTAATATTCTGATGCTTTTCTGTTCTGGCAAGGAAGAGAAACCCTGTGAATTGATTGGTTAAGTGCCGTAACCTCTTACAGATCGGTACACTTAACCATTTTGCTCTTCCCTATGATGACGCAGCTGTGACTGTTTTCAATGGAGCTGCATGGGTTGTTTAAAGGTAATGGCCTGCATAACTCTTCCACCATGGCTGTAATTTGTAGAACTTCAAAAGCTTTTTCATAGCCCACTTTACGAAACACTGTTCTAAGATATTCTTTTGTAAGCTTTGTTCTCATTGGTTCATGCCTTATTACTGGGTATTCCTAAGCTTTTATACACTCCGTCTTGTTTAAGTTCTTTTATATTTCATGACAGTGTTAGGTTAAGGTTTTCTTGGTGCTTTAGTTTTCCTGCTATGAATATTGCTTTGAGGTGGCAGCTAAGACTACAGGTGGATTATCCTAAGGTGTTTTGGTGTCAGTGAACGTATTTCTGCAGCCTATTTAACTTAATTTGGCTGTAATAGCAAATACATTATAACAATAGCAAAAGATGATAGTGAAGCTTTAATGTATATTGATTTTTATGTAATGTAAATTATTGTGATACATGAATTCATGTACTTTACATTTGCTTGTTTTTTTAGGACTGTAGGTCATGTGATGAACTTAAGACATGGTTGAACTAGTATTTTGTAGGGATTTATTTTTCTAGAGAAATTCAAATTCTGAGAAAATCCCGTGTAGATGAAAGCACTAAATCTTACACGTTTTAATAAAAAGTGTTTAAGCTCTTGAATAAAACATATATACACACACACACACACATACACACACATATATATATATATATATATATATATATATATATATATATATATATATGTGTGTGTGTGTGTGTGTGTGTGTGTATATATATATATATAAATATGTATGGTTTACCTTCAAAATGTTGAGCCGCAGTGGTGCAGCGGTAGTGTTGTTGCCTCACAGCAAGAGGTTCTCCCGTTCGATTCTCGGCTGGAGTGCAGGGAGTGCCTTCTATGTGGAGTCCACATGTCCTCCCCACAGTTGGGTGGGCGTTCGAAAGACGTGTAAATGGGCTTGCCTTCGTTGAAGGTTGAACATCGAGCTGGCATGTCGGCGTTCGTGAAAATCTACTGCTAATCATTAGTGGACCGGAGTTCCGCTGTAGCGACCCCATAATCGGGAAAAGCTGAAAGACAACAACAACCTTCAAAACGTTGAATGCTAAATGGTTGAAAATGAATTGGCTGAATGCACTATATTGAATGATCAAAATGTTGAAATAAAATTAGTCTATACTTATAATGTTGAAATTATCGAATTTGCCCATTTCTGCACTGTAGTGCGATATCGGAGATGGCATATTTAAGTAGGGGGGGTGTAGGGGCGCAGGGTTGCTTTGCCCCCCTGCAAAATAGTAGAGGTGATCTCATTGTTTTTTCAGTTAAATGATTTTAGACATTTTGATCATTCATTGTTTTGGGTTTAGATGTTACTTTTCAACCAAATGAACATTAGACATTATGGCATTCGACATTTTGAAGGTAAACCTATATATATATATATATATATATATATATAGATATATATAATTTCATAACGTTGAATTTTGTAACATTGAGACCAGAACATCTACATCCCAAAACATTGAAAACTCAGAACATTGAAAGTGTGCTTCATAACATTGAAAACTACAGTGCATATGTAAATAACATCCTCTCCACCTATAACAACACCTAACTAATAAACACACTTTCTACTACGTTTGTGCAGGGGGGCAAGCCTCCCTGCACCACCCCATGTGGGGGACAGTGAGGTTAGGAAATTAACTTTTTTCCACTGTAGTGCAATTTTGGAGCTGGTATATTTAATTTACGGGGTGGGGGCAGAGCCCACTGCACAAACATAGTAGAAAGTGTTTTAGGTGGTGGTGTAGGTGGAGGTGATATTTACTTGTGCAATATAGTTTTTAATGTTATGAAGCACACTTTCAATGTTCTCTGAGTTTTTAATGTTTTGGTTTTTCAGTGTTTTGAATTTTCGATGTTATGGTCTCAATGTTATGAAATTCAATGTTATCAAATTTCAGTGTTATGATGTAGACCCATATATATCTGTAGATTAATATGTTGTGTGTGTGTGTGTGTGTGTGTATCTCTGTAAGTTTTCTTAGAAGTGTTTGATATATGATTGTTTGATCCCATCTCCCTGATGTTTGATCCCATCTCCCTGATGTCATCTTTCCCTGTGTTTGTACTTGTATCGGTATAACTTGGTGCTTTTATGATTTTTTTTGTATAAATTCCTTATCTCAGGTTTTTAGTCATTTTGTGCATTGTACATCGTATGTTTCTTGAGTTTGTGGCTCTTGGCAGGTTTTGTCAAAATTTTCATGCGCTCTGTGGTGCTCTAGGAGTTGTTTTAGGTGTATATATTTTGCACTGTAGCTTGGTAGAACTGTTCCTTATCTGCCCTTCTTTTGCCCTGATATCTTGGAATTTGAGCTTGTATCTCAAACTCTTTTTCTTAACGTAATGCCACTTAGATGCTTTTCTTTGTATGTGTTTATAGTGATAAGCAAATGATCAAGAACTACCAATGTAATGCATGAGTTGCAAAAAAATTAACTGTTCACAGACTATTAGACTGTGACAACCAGATCGTTTACAGTGAACACTTGAGTAACAGCTATTTTTTATAGGTTTCCATTACTTCTGCTACGTTTTGGCCTGTGCATGGTGAGCACCACAAAATGTGGATTTGGGGCCTAATATGGAAATGTTACCATGAGGTGCACACCTTGCTTTAGACAATGGCCTTACTGTACATCAGTACGCTGATTGGAGAACGAGCATTCTCCAGTAGTATATTAATGTACAAGCAATGCCTGCTGAGAAGAACAAGTCCGCTGCTTCACGGCAGCATATCAAGCCTCCATGGAGCTTGGACTTAGAAAACTGAATGGCTGCCAGTATTTTACGCTCGCTAAGCAGCACTTTTGCTGTTTAGCAAGTGTAAAAAAAAAAAATTAAAGCGTGTGTGTGTATATGCATTGTTTCACTTGCTTATTATTTTTTTAAGCACTATTATTTTTTTATACATGTTTGATGTAAAATACTTCCTCCAACACCATTAACATAGACTACAGCAAGTATAAACATTAGGTAGAGGAACTATTTTACATCAACAATTAGATTAAAAAAAATAGTACTTAAAAAAATACATAAGTAAGTAAAACACAACAATTTTACAGAGAGCCCATTGTCTAAGCGCAATAATGCCCTCCAAGCTGTCGGTTAATGTGTAATTAATGCCCTCCCTGGGATGTAGAGGCCCTCCGCCACACCCCTGGGCAAGCATTACTTGCATATTAACACACACCCTGTCAGGCATTATTGCTTGCGTAACTACTTCCAATTACTGACAGGCTTACCACAGTGCCATACCACTACATGGTGCATGAGTACAGTGGGCTCTCTCTGTAGCCTACTGCAAACGGTAATGTAGCATTCCAGGGAAATGTGCTATGCTAAATAGACATGCTGTCATCCAAAATGCCTGTGGTCTGACATTTCTACAGTCACTCAGCTGCATAAGTTGCATCCACTGGCTATGTTAATGCACATGGTCAGAAGTTCACCTTCACCCAGTGCTTTCAGTGGATGATGCCACATTAGAGGTAAGTGTCAAGGAGGTTATCAAACAGGAAGTGGTAGGGGGCTATGTACGTGTGTGTGTGTGCGTGCGCACGCACGTATGTTTGTGATTGCTGACTGATGAGTGGTCTCAGGTGCTTGTGTGTGTGTCTGTGAGTGCATCTATGAGTGAGATTAGGCGAGAAGGGGCTGTGCTTTTGCTGGGGGAAGGCTGTTACACCTCTACATTCCCCATGAGTAATGAGCAAATTCTGCAGTATTGATGGTGGGGAACACAAGACCCCAGAGATACTCTGTCTATTGTGACCTAATGACACTACAGAAGATAATACAACAGGGTTTTACACCATGTAAGACATGGAGCAGGGCGCACTAGACACTAGGGATACTGTGTATATTGTGACCTAATGACACTACAGAAGATAACAGAACAGTGTTTTCCAACATGTAAGACATGGACGGGGAGCACTAGACACCAGGGATACCGTGTATATTGTAAGCTATTGGCGCTAACAGTGTTTTACAGCATGCAAGACATAGAGCGGGAAGCAGTAGACATGAGAGATACTCTGTATATTGTGACCTAATGGCACTGTAGAAGATAACAGAACATTGTTTTACAGCATGTAAGACATGGAGCATAGAGCACTAGACACCAGGGATACTGTGTATATTGTGATCTAATGGCATTACAAAAGAAAACACAGGACAGTGTTTTACAGCATGTAAGACATGGAGAGGGGTGCACTAGACTTGAGAGGTACCGTGTATAATGTGACCCAATGATAATACAGAAGATAACCGAACAGTATTTTACAGCATGTACGACATGGAGCAGGGAGCACTAGACACCAGGGATACTGTGTATATTGTGACCTAATGACAGTACTGAAGATAACAGGACAGTGTTTTACAGGATGTAAGACATGTGGCAGGGAGCACTCGACACCTGGGATACTGTGTATATTATGACCTAATGGCACTACAGAAGATAGCAGAACAGGGTTTTATATCATGTAAGACATGAAGCAGAGAGCACTGGACACCAGTGACACTGTGTATATTGTGACCTAATGACACTACAGGAGGTAACAGAACAGTTTTTTGCCGCATGTAAGACATTGAGCGGGGAGCACTAGACACTAGGGATACTGTGTATATTGTGACCTAATGACGCTACAGAAGATAATTTTCGGTTTTGCAGCATGTAAGACATGGAGAGGGGAGCACTAGATATATGAGGGATACTGTGTATATTGTGACCTAATGACACTACAGAAGATAACAGAACAGTGTTTTACAGCATGTAAAACATGGAGCGGGGAGCACTAGACACCAGGGATGTGTATATTGTGACATAATGGCACTACAGAAGATAACAGAACAGTGTTTTACAGCATGTAAGGTATGGAGCGTGGATCACTAGACACCAAGTGATACTCTGTATATTGTGACCTAATGGCACAACATAAGATAACAGAATACTGTTTTACAGCATGGAATACATGGAGCGGGGAGCACTAGACACCAGGGATACTGTGTATATTGTGACCTAATGACACCACAGAAGATAACAGAGCAGTGTTTTACAGCATGTAAGACCTGGAGCGGGTAGCACTAGACACCTGGGATACTGTGTATATTGTGACCTAATGACACTACAGAAGATAACAGAATCTTGTTATGCAGCATGTAAGACATGAAATAGGGAGCACTAGACACCAGGGATATTTTGTATATTGTGACCTAAGTGCACTACAGAAAATGATAACATTACAGTGTTTTACAGCATGTAAGACATAGAGCTGGGAGCACTAGACACCAGGGATACAGCATGTAATACATAGAGAGGGAAGCACTCGACACCAGGGATACTGTGTATATTGTGACCTAATGGCACTACAGAAGTTTAGAGAACAGTGTTTTACAGCATATAAGACATGGAGTGGGGGAGCACTAGACACGTGGAATTCTGTGTATATTGTGACCTAATGAATCTACAGAATATAACAGAACAGTATTTTACACCATGTAAAACATGGAGTGGGGAGTACAAGACACCAGGAATAATCTATATATTGTGACCTAATGGCACTACAGACGATACCAGAAGAGTCTTTTGCAGCATGTAAGACATGGAGCAGGGAGCACTAGACACCAGAGATACTTTGTATATTGTGACCTAATGACACTACAGAAAATAACAGAACAGTGTTTTACACCATGTAAGATATTTAGCGGGGAGCACTTGGCACCAGGGATTACTCTACATATTGTGACCTAATGGCACTACTGAAGATAACAGAACAGTGTTTTTCAGCAGTTAAGACATGGAGCAGGGAGCAGTAGATACCAGGGATACTGTGTATATTGTGACCTAATGACACTACAGAAGATAACAGAACAGTGTTTTACAGCATGTAAGACATGGAGCAGGGAGCACTAGACACCAGGGATACTGTGTATATTGTGACCTAATGACACTACAGAATATAACAGAACAGTATTTTACAGCATGTAAGACATGAAGAGGGGAGCACTAGACATGAGGGATACAGTGTATATTGTGACCTAATGACACTACAGAAGATAACAGAACAGTGTTTTGCAGCATGTAAGACATGGAGCAGGGAGCACTAGACACCAAAGATAACTGTGTATATTGTGACCTAAGGGCACTGCAGAAGACAACAGAACAGTGTTTGACAGCATGTAAGACATGGAGCACTAGACATCAAGGATACTGTGTATATTGTGATCTAATGGCATTACAGAAGATAACAGGATCGTGTTTTACAACATGTAAGAGATGGAGCGGGTAGCACTAGACACCTGAGATACTGTGTAAATTGTCACCTAATGGCACTACAGAAGATAGCAGAACAATATTTTACAGCATATAAGACATGGAGTGGTGAGCAGTAGACACCTGGGATACTGTGTATATTGTGACCTAATGGCACTACAGAAGATAACAGAACACTGTTTTACAGCATGTAAGACATGGAGCAGGAAGCACTAGACATGAGGGATACTGTGTATATTGTGACCTAATGGCACTACAGTAGATAGCAGAACAGTGTTCTACATCATGTAAGACATGAAGCAGAGAGCACTAGACACTAGGGATACTGTGTAAATTGTTTCCTAATGACACTACAGAAGATAACAGAATCTTGTTTTGCAGCATGTAAGACATGGAACGGGGAGCACTAGACACCAGGGAATAGAGTGTATATTGTGACCTAATGACACTACAGAAGATAACAGAACAGGGTTTTACAGCATGTAGGACATGGAGCGGGAAGCCCTAGACATGAGGGATACTGTGTATATTGTGACCTAATGGCACTACATAAGATACCAGAACAGTGTGATACAGCATGTAAGACATAGAGCGGGAAGCACTAGACACCAGGGATAAAGTGTATATTGTGACCGAATGGCACTACAAAAGATAACAGAACAGTGTTTTACAGGATATAAGACATGGCGCAATGAGCACTAGACACCAGGGATACTTTGTATATTGTGACCTAAGGGCACTACAAAAGATAACCGTACATTGTTTTACAGCATGTAAGACATGGTGCAGAGAGCACCAGACACCAGGGATACTTTGTATATTGTGACCTAATGGCACTACAAAAGATAACCGTACATTGTTTTACAGGATATAAGACATGGCACAATGAGCACTAGACACCAGGGATACTTTGTATATTGTGACCTAAGGGCACTACAGAAGAGAACACATTACAGTGTTTTACAGCATGTAAGACATGGAATGGGGAGCACCAGACACCAGGGATACTGTGTATATTGTGAACTAATGGCACTACAGAAGATAACAGAAAAGTGTTTTACAGCATGTAAGATATGGAACAGAGAGCACTAAACACCAGTTATACTGTATATATTGTGACCTAATGGCACTACAGAAGATAACACTACCCAGTTTTGCAGCATGTAAGACATGGAGCAGGGAGCACTAGACATTTGGGATACTGTGTATATTGTGACCTAATGGCACTACAGAAGTTAACAGAACAGTGTTTTACAGCATATAAGACATGGAGTGGGGAGCACTAGACACCTGTGATACTGTGTATATTGTGACCTAATGAAACTACAGAATATAACAAAATAGTATTTCACAGCATGTAAGACATGGAGCAGGGAGCACTAAACACCAGGGATACTGTGTATATTGTGACCTAATAACACTACAGAAAATAACAGAACAATGTTTTACACCATGTAAGACATTTAGCGGGGAGCACTATACACCAGGTATACTGTCTATACTGTGAACTAACAGCACTACTAAAGATACCAGAACAGTGTTTTTCAGCATGTAAGACATGAAGCAGGGTGCACTAGATACCAGGGATACTGTGTATATTGTGACCTAATGGCACAACATAAGATAATAGAACAGTGTTTTACAGAATGTAAGACATGAAGAGGGGAGTACTAGACATGAGGCATACTGTGTATATTGTGACCTAATGACACTACAGAAGATAACAGAACAGTGTTTTACAGGATGTAAGACATGGAGCAGGGAGCACTAGACACCTAGGATACTGTCTATATTGTGACCTAATGGCACAGCAGAAGATAACAGAACATATTTTTACAGCATGTAATACATGGAGAGGGAAGCACTCAACACCAGGGATACTGTGTATATTGTGACCTAATGACACTACAGAAGATATTACAGCATGCATGACATAGAGCAGAGAGCACTAGACACCTGAGATACTGTGTATATTGTGAGCTTATGGCACAAAAGAAGATAACAGAACAGTGTTTTACAACATGTAAGACATGGAGCGGGGAGCACTAGTCACCTGCGAAACTGTGTATAGTGTGACCTAATGGCACAACATAAGATAACAGAACAGTGTAGCATGTAAGACATGGAGCAGGTATCACTAGACTCCAGGGATACTGTTTCTATTGTGATCCTAATGACACTACAGAAGATAACAGAACAGTGTTTTACAGCATGTAAGACGTGGAGCAGGGACCACTAGACACCAGGGATACTGTGTATATTGTGACCTAATGACACTACAGAAAATAACAGAACAGTGTTTTACAGCATGCATGACATAGAGCAGGGAGCACTAGACACCAAGGATACTGTGTATATTCTGACCTATTGACACTACAGAAGATAACAGAACAGTGTTTTACAGCATGTAAGACATGGGGCGGGGAGCACTAGACACCAGGGATACTGTGTGTATTGTGACCTAATGGCACTACAGAAGATAACAGAACCCTGATTTGCAGCATGTAAGACATGGAGAGGGGTGCACTAGACACCAGGGATACTGTGTATATTGTGACCTAACGGCACTACAGAAGATAACAGAACAGAGTTTTACAGCATGTATGACATGGAGCAGGTAGGAATAGACACCAAGGATACTGTGTATATTCTAACCTTATGACACTAGAGAAGATAACGGAACAGTGTTTTGTAGCGTGTAAGACATGGAGAGGGGAGCACTAGACACCAGTGATACTGTGTATATTGTGACCTAATGACACTACAGAAGATAAAGGAACAGTGATTTGCAGCATGTAAGACATGGAGCATGGACCACTAGACAGGAGGGATACTGCATATATTGTGACCTAATGGCACTACAGAAGATAACAGAACCCTGTTTTGCATCATATAAGACATGGAGTGGGGTGCACTAGACATCAGGGATACTGTGTACATTGTGACCTAATGACACTACAGAAGATAACAGAACAGTGTTTTACAGCATGTAAGACATGGAGCAGGGAACACTTGACACCTGGAATACTGTGTATATTCTGACCTAATGATACTATAAAAGATAACAGAACAGTGTTTTACAGCATGTAAGACATGGCACAGAGAGCACGAGACACCTGGGATACTGTGTATATTGTGACCTAATGGCACAGCAAAAGATAACAGAACAGTGTTTTGCAGCATGTAAGACATGGAGCAGGGAGCATTAGACACCTGGGATACTGTGTATATTGTGACCTAGTGGCACTACAGAAGATAACAGAAGCCTGTTTTGCAGCATGTAAGACATGGAGCGGGAGTCACTAGACACCTGGAATGCTGTGTATTGTGTGTGACCTGTGGCCTAACAGTGTTTTACAGCATGTAAGACATGGAGCGGGGAGCACTAGACACCAGGGATACTGTGTATATTGTGACCTAATGGCACTACATAAGATAACAGAACAGTGTTTTACAGCATGTAAGACATGGAGAGGGGAGCACTAGTCTCCAGGGATACTGTGTATATTGTGACCTAATGACACTGCAGAAGATAACATCACCCTGTTTTGCAGCATGTAAGACATGGAGCAGGGAGCACTAGACACCAGAGATACTGTGTATATTGTGACTTAATGGCACTACAGAAGATAACAGAACAATATTTTACAGCATGTAAGACATGAAGCAGGGAGCACTAGTTACCTGGGATACTTTGTATATTGTGACCTAATTGCACTACCGAAGATAACAGAACCCTGTTTTGCAGCATGGAAGACATGGAGCAGGGAACACTAGACACCTGGGATACTCTGTACATTGTGACCTAATGGCACTACAGAAGATAACATAACAGTGTTTTGCAGAATGTAAGACATAAAGAGGGGAACACTAGACACCAGGGATGTGTATATTGTGCTGTAAAGACAGATTCATAGATGTGTACTAGGCTAATGGCCCTGGAGCCTTTACAACCTAGCCCGTAAGATTACCCGGGCATCGTGCCACCTGACCTCAGTTTCCAGTTTCTCTGTCGAGTTGAGCCACTGGTGTGATCCCCTGTGTGAATTTTCTATTTCCCATCCCACTCCCCATGATTTCTCTTGAAGGGGGCCAGTGAGGCACTCTTTTTGACATGTATAGGAAGTCTTTTGATACCATGGGCAGTGTCTGGATTATGAACCTGGCCCTCCAGCACCGTTCTGTTGATTGTGGTAATGAAGTTGAAGTCTCTGGAACGTGTGGTGTGGAGGGATTGGGATTTCTTTAGATGTAGCATTTCTAACAGAGCTGGGTCAGACATGGTTTTATAAGTCAAGCAGAGATCACCTCTAATTAGGCAATATGAGACAGAGAATAGTTGGGTTTTTGTTTCTGTCCGTATAGGACAAGTGTTTAAGGTTTATGATCCTCTTTGTGAGGTACTTTTGCGGCCTCTCCAGTTGTTGCAGGTGTCTAGTCAGGTACATGCCAAATGGGGCATTGTAGTCCATGATTGGCTTAATGAGGGAAGAGTAGAGGGAGACAAGGGCCTCTTTCTGCCTGGATGCAAAACCCTTAATGATGAGATTTGCCACATAGAAGGACTTTCTGACTACAATGGCAGTGTGGTGGTCAAAAGAGAGGTTGCTGTGAACCTGTGTTCCCAGATATCTTATAACGCCTTTTGTGTTCAGTGGACTACCATTGATGTTGTAGTTTATGGGAACTGTGTTTTTCCCAGAGGGGATGACGACACATTTTTTGGCACTGCGCTTAAGGCCATGGTTCTGACACCAGTTGTTGGTCTCAGTGATGCCTTTCTGTACTATGTCAACATCATTTGGGGAATTAATGGTACCCAACTTGCAATCATCTGCGAACTTTGTCAGCCAGAGTCCCTTCATGTTGGACTGGACTTCTGAGAAGTAGATACTAAACAAGAGAGAACCCGGGACAGATCCCTGTGGTACTCTACTCGTGACTGGTCGTCATTCTAAGTTGGAGTCAGCTGCTTTCACACTGTGGGTTCTGTTTGTGAGCCAGTTTGCAACCCACCTAGAGATGTAGGGGTTGATGCCTTGCTTATTGAGTTTTTCTACGATTCCTGAGTGGGGAATGGTATCATAGGCCTTGGCCAGATCAAGGTAGGCTGTATGAACCACCTTGCCTTTATCCACAGCTCTGGTGACTGACTCAAAGAAGTCGACCAAGTTGAGCAGACATTATCTGCCATTCACAAAACAAAACTGTGGGATCCAGAGTTTGGAGATTCCCTATATCCTTTTTTATTAGGTCCGTGATGATGTGTTCCATAGCTTTGCATATCAGACTTGTCAGGCTAATGGGGCGATAGTTCTCATGGTCTGTAGTCGCGCCTCCTTTGTGGAGAGGGATGATTATAACAGTGCGCCATTCGGTAGGGACAAAGCCTGAAATGAGGCTGTGATTGAACAGGGCACACAGGTGAGGTGCCAGTTCCCTCTGTAGTTCATGTAGAACACAGCCAGGGATATTGTCAGGTCCCATAGGGGCTGCATTCTTGGCCTTGGACAGTGCTGTTTTAGGCTGTGCAACAGTGATACTGGGTAGTTGACAATCTACTGGTATTGTGATTGGTCCTTTGGGTGGGAGAGGGGGAAAGTTGGCACTGAATCCGTTGTGCTGTATATTGGCACTATCTGTTGGTTCGGTATAGGAGGTACCATTGTGTAGTAGCTCAGAGCAAATCTTGGTACTGCCGTGGAGCTTCTTTACATAAATATAGAAGGCCTTGTGGTTGTCTTTACTATCTGCTGCATTTCTGTTTTCATAGCTAGCTTTAGGGAATTTGATGAGGGATCTGAACTTTTTGTTGAAGCTGCTAAGTGAGTATTTCCAGTCTTGGGACTTCACCTTATTCCGCATCACTTTCCTCCTTGTGTTGTAGAGTTTGTTGATGGCAGGGGACCACCAGATTGGCTTCTTTTTTTGGAGGAGAGTGTCTTGGTTCTTTTGGGTATGGCGGGATCCATGCATTTGTGTACATGTTCGTACAGTGCATTGGTATATGATTTAGCAGTCAAGCAACTATTCTCCATTTGCATGGATGACATGAAGTTAGCCACTTCTGTTCTTAGGAGCGCAAAGTTAGCTTTGGAGAAGTTTTTTATGGTGGCTGCATTTGCAGGGGTTGGGGTGGGAGGGATGTGGATTTCCAAGGTGATTAGTTTGTGGTTGGATATAACCAGGGAGGAGTTGGCTGTTGGTGTAGAGCAACGGTCGCCCATGTTGGTAATGACCAGGTCAAGGATGTTGCTACCTCTAGTGGGGGTATGAACGAGATGGTCCAGGGCATTGGAATTAATGAATTCCAGTTTATTGGTGCATGAGTAGTTTTCCCAGTTAATGGAGGGGTAGTTGAAGTCGCCCAGTATGTGTGTTAGGTTGGACCCTAATATTCTCCAGGGTGCCTAGGAAGTTGGAGTGAGTGTCTTGGGGCATGGTTGAGGACCTGTAACAGGCTACAACCTGAATCGCTATGTTACCCAATTTTAGCTGCAGCTGAAGTATCTCTAATGCATTAAGATTCAAACCCTGGACCCTCAGCACTCTCACATAGCTTTTTAGCAGAGTGATAGATGTAATGTGATCCTGTCTCGCCTACATTCTGTACAGATGGGTTCGGAGCCGATCCTCGGTTCACTGGACTCATATACTATAGAACAAGTCTCTTATTGGCCTATTCTCATATCCCAGGATGCCCCAATTACTGCTTCCCAGATGCCGTTTGCCGCTTCTACAAGCATAGATGTGGTTCCTGACTTGGCTGAGCTTGCGTTCTAGTATTTAAAATGTTAGAAATTTTACTTTGTATACCCATTTTACTAAAATACAGCTATTTGTTGTTGTGTGACTGTTTTTCTTCAAAAGTTTGTGGTAAATATTGTGTTTTTGTCAATGGTAAGGATCCCGCTTTTAAGTTAGGAGGGCTTCGCCTACCCTCAAGGCTTTAGTTAGGGGCTATCTAACAGCTACTCCTTTTCTAATTGTTTAAACTTTGTGGTATTATTTTTTTTTTTCTTTGTGGCAAGTGTTCTTTTCAAATTTAGAGGGACCTTGCTCCTTAGTCTACCGGTGTTTTATTTTAGTCAGTATTGAAGTTTAGTGGAAGTAGATAGCCGTGTCAAAAAGATAGCCATGTCAAAAGTTTAAAAAATGATCGAATGTTTTACAAAATGTCCATTACGGATCTAACATTTGCCTTTAGGTGTACTGTTTAGCCAAAGCACTTACAGGAATCCTGTAGCTGCTTGCCACGCTTTTTCCTCGCTGCGTTCCAAGAAAAAGAAAATAAGTTGATTTTGAAAGGGCCTCCATACTTCTTTGAGGAAGCTTTTCCTATCTTTCTTTTCTTCCCCGGCTTCTTCTTCCCGTCGAGGAAGAAAAAAGCCTGGCCGGATCCGGAGCAGCAAAGCCCAGCAGGTTTCTCCGCCGGCTCCATGGACTTTTGGAGCAGAGGGCTTAAAATGGTCTGCCTCGATGTCTCCAGCCTCGGACTCTGACTTTGGGAGCCCAGAGCTCGGCGCCGAGGCAGTCATACCCCTTCATCGGCTCCACTGCCGGCGGAGCCATGAAGGTTGCCTCAAGGTTCTTCCCTTCTCGTGCCGGTCCACATCGGCTCCAAGGGAAATTGCAGTAGTGAAGTGCAGCAGTCTACGCCGATACTTCTCAAATCCATTCGAGCCAGTCCCCCAGTCTTTCGGGCCGGCGGAGAAGTCAACTGACCCGGCCGGTGGTTCCTTTCCTCGTCGCTCTCGATCCGATTCGGATGTAGACAGGGTGCTTCAAAGGCTTTTCAGTCTCCGGCCCTTTCTCAAAAGCTGTCTCGGCTCCGGGCCCAGTCGGCTCCGGAGCCGCATTTCCCACCCCTGTTATTTCTCCTTAGTTCCTCCTCCAACAGCTTCGCAATCGCTGGAGTTGGTGTTGGTGGAGCTGGTGGAAGTTGTAGGGCTCTGACCTCTTTAACTTCCACCTCTTCGGGTCGCTCGTACACTTATCTCCTCTGTCGGCCCCGGTGGGGCTTCGACCCATTCTTTCGGTTCCTAGCCTCCCTTCCTTCCGGTGCATCGGCGGCGGAGTTCCACGGGCCGCTAGGCCCTGGGGGTTGAACCTTCCCAGGACTCTGGGGTCCTTCGCCACGCCATGAGGAGTGCCTTGGCCAAATCCTCTGGCCACTTCTACCTTCTCACCACCACACCCTTCTTGGCACGGAGACTAGTTCCTTTGCAGTCCCCTGTCTCACAGCGGAGCCTCTAGCCTGAGGTTGGCCCCATTGGGGTTCCCTCTTCTTCTTCTGGGAGGTCCCTCGATTTTCGAGGAACTCTCTCGCGAAGAAACAGTGCAAGAGGAAGCACGCCGACCCCTGATGAGTTCTTCACCGATAACACTCCATGATGCGGAAGGGTCCCCAAGTCGCCCCTCGGATGATGTATCCTTGCAGACATCTTGGAAATCCTAAGCAACGCAGGCGACTGGGCAGTCGAAACCCCCTTCTGTTGAGGAGTCGGTGTTCCTCAAGGCCTTCGCTCAGCCCCTCCGCCTCCTGGTGCCTGTCGCCCTTCGATGAGCCTCCCTGGATTTGATCTCGAAGGGCGTGGGCGATCCCGATTCTGTTGAACCGGTGCCTCAGCCCCAATAAATTCTCGCACCCCCGGATAAGGACTTTCTTACCAAGGTGTGGTTGTAGATGCCTGGTGGTGGCATCTGCTACCCAACAAGATGTGGCAGAGGTTTCAACTTCCGGCCCATCCTCCATGGGGTCTCCTGAGCATGGATCGGCACGAAGCGCACTCCACAAGCCTTCAGCAACCTTTACATTAAGGTCTCTGAATTACCTGACTCATTTGCGAGCAGACTGCAGAGGGATCTGTCATGAGCCATGCTCCCTCTGGTAACTTACCTGAGCAGTTGGCTCACAGACGGCTAACTCCCAGTTGGCTACCTGTCCTCCCTATCCAATCGGCCCATGAGGCCTATTTCAGATGCAGCCGAGGGAGAGCCAGTAAAGCGGGCACAGGTGTGCCAGTCAACGGAGACAAGCCTGGCTTCTGCCGTATTTTGGCGGAGGCATTTGTAGTCTTTCCTTGCCGACGCCTTCTGAAGGGTCCTCCCTTTTGGACCCAAGGCAAGCGACACTTTGACTCACAGCAGCAGGAGGGCAAGACTTTAACTGGGGTAGGGGGCCTGGTCCCTAACTCCCTCAGGCCTTATCCCAAGGGGAGGGAGAGGAGGGAAAAGAGGTCTGGTGAAGTCCTTCAAAAGTCTTACTCATCGCAGCAGAGCCATTCCCTTCTAGAGGCAGAGTGAAGGGGAAATTTTCAGGGAGACGCTGGCCCCAGAGGAGGCGGAGGCCCCCAAGAACACTGGAGGACCGCGAGTCCTTTCAGGCCTCCTCCTTACAGCATCCCTGAAGGAGTGCCCACTGTGCAGCCCGAGCCGCCAGGTCGCCGAGGCACCTAGCGGCCTGGGAAAGTACCCGGGACCAATGGTGTCTGACGCCGGAGGTTAAGCACCCATATTCCTCTTTCAACCCCCACCGTCCCAAAGAATCCCGGACCCGCCACCCAGTCAACAACGGGATATGGCAGCCATCGAAATTTCAAAGCTGCTTCAAAAAGGAGTCATTCAACCTGTCCCCGCAGATCAGACCGGATCAGGGACTTACTTCCGAGATTCTTTTGGTACTAAAAAGACCGGGGACTTGAGACCCATTTTGATCCTCAGCAAATTAAACCGACCAGTGAAAAAAAGTCCAAATTCCGATGGTCACCTTTGCAAACCATATTCCTCCCGCCCTGGCTCCATAACAGGTCATGTGCCCATAGATCTCAAGGACGCCTATTATCACATTCTCACTGCAGCTTCCGAGGAATGACTTCAGGCTTCCATCCTAGGTGACAGTTATTTCCAGTTCTGTGCACTGCCATGTGGTCTCACCACAGCCCCAGGGTGTTCACCACTACCTTGGCAGTGGTGACTGCCTCACCTGAGAAGTCTAGGATTCCCAGGTGTTTCCATACCTAGACGACTGGCCCTAACTGCCACCTCAAGGCATCTACTCTAAGAACTCTAGCTGCCACTATCTCCCTAGGGCAGCTCCTTAGGAATCACCTTCAATTCACAGGCGTGTTCAGTGCCATCACAGCTGCATTCTGTTTATAGGTGCAGAAATATCCTCCAAGGCAGATGCTAGTCTATCTTCCCGCGGAAAGGATAGCAACATTGCAGTCTCAGGTGCGGCGCGCTCCTTCAGACGCCGATTCTGCAGGAATGGTTCTGCAGCTGCTGCCACCTCATGTCAGCCACCATTCTTCTCGTTCCTTTATGAGGTTATATGAGGATACCCTGCGGCTCCAGTGGTCTCCAGTGGTCTTATCAAGACCTCCCCAGTCACCACATATTGGTACAGAGTGGGCGGATAAAGGCACTTCGCCGCTGGGTGGCTTCATGGATCCAACCTGATCAGGGGCGACCCATCGCCTCCCCCATCCTCAGCCACGCTGACGTCGACGCCTCCCCAGACAGGGTGTGACATTATCTGGACAGGGTCCAAGGCACCACGCGGGCACTGACTTGAGAATCGCCCCACATCAATATCCTGGAAATTAGGGCAGTGCTTCTAACGCTAAAGCACTACACCCACCACCTTCCCCAGGGACGATTGTTATCCGCCAGTCCCACAACATGTCGGTAGTCTGGTACAAGAAACAAGGGGACAGGGACCAGATCTTACCCTTGCAGAGAGGCCATGAAGATATGGGATTGGGCCATTGCTTTCAACGCTTTCTAGTGGCAACACACACCCGGGACATCCAATGTGATAGCCGCATGGTGACTGAGCAGGACTATTCTCCCCACACCTAATGGTCCTTCCTTTTGAATCACAAACTGGTAACACAGATTTTCCCATTGACTTGGCCCCAGGTCTGCTATATGCCTTTCCTCGGTTCCACTTATCCCAAGGTGGTTCAGGCGATCGCTTGGAAAGCAAAATTATTCTAATCGCCCTGCCTTGTCAAGTATGGTTCTTTCTAATATGCATTGGGCGGTCCTTGGTTCCTGGAGACCAAGTTCCGGACCTTCTGATTCATCAGGACAGTTCCATCAGTCCGTCCATTCATTGAAACTAGCAGCCTCCTCTTCCGACCATAGTTAGGAGCCATTCTTTTGACCCTGAGGTTATGCATATTTTGTCCTCGCCCACAAGTCCTCTACAAAAGATGTATAGCAGTAAATGGAAGAGGTTTGCTATTTGGGCTCAAAATCCGAGGATTAGACCCTATGACAGCTTCTGTGTCAGAGGTTCTGAAGTTTTAACCTCCTGTTCAACCAGGGTTGTTCCACCATCAAAGTTCAATTGGCGGCTATTTCCATGAGAACCACACCTTTAATGAGCAATAAGTTGTGCAAAGCCTTTATTAAAGGAGCTTGGCTAGGCCACCTATATCGCATCCTGCACCACCGGGACCTTAACGTAGTGTCATTAACCGCACCCCTTCTTTAACCGGCAACAACCTGTGACTTGAAATTTCTTTCTTGGAAGACTGCCCTTCTAGTTGCTATCACATCAGCCAGGCGAGTTTCAGAACTTCAAGCCTTATGCATCCATCCATACAAGGATAGAGTTTCTCTAAGACCACACCCTTCCTTTATACCAAAGGTTTGTTCTAAATTTTGCTTACAACAATCTCTGGAATTACAGTTTTCCCTAAGTATACAGACAGAGCTGAGTATACATTTCACACCTGAGAGAAGACAGTTTCTTTTGGATAGAACACAACACGAAAATCAGATCAACTTTTTGTGTCTTTTTTCACAATAAATTGGGCAAAGCCCACTATTGCTAAGTGGATCAGAGACTGTATCAGTCATATTTATCGCATTTCAAATAAAGAGCTTACAATTCCTGTGAAAGCTCATTCTACCAGGGCTATGTCCACTTCGCAGCTTTTCATTCTCTAGCTTATGACATCTGTGCATGCTCTGTGGTTCTCTACCTACATACCTTTATCTCTCTCAAATTTGGTCCAGGGGCTGAGCTTCCTTCGGTTCCATGGTTCTCCCGGACCCGTTTCCAATGAGCCACCCAGGAAGGACGCTGTCCCATATCTGTACAGATAGGCTTTACATCTTTAGTTATGTACTTACCATAACTTTAGATGTATGGGATCCATCTCACCCTCCTTCCCCTGCCTTGGGGCCAGAAGAGACCGAGCAGGTCGAATACAACTTTTCTCTTGAAACACCTGGCAATCTTATAACAACAGTCTATGTGTGTGTGCATGTGTGCGGACAAACAAGATCTGGGGAAGAAGTAGTGGGGGCATCCTGGGATATGAAGAGGCTCTCAGCCAATTCAATAGTATAGCTGCCGAGAATAGTGTCCACTCAATTCTAAAGTTATGGTAAGTACATAACTAAAAGTTCTCTGCACTACTACCAGACATCAGGGATATATTCCAAGTGTTTTACCTTAAGTGTGTGAAAAACATAAAGTAAAAGTGATGTGAAAAGTCTGAAACTCCAAATGCTTGACAGATAATACAGCTTATCATACAGTAAACTTAACCCTTGGGGTCCCAATGGAGAGATGATTAAATCAGCAAGAAAAGGAGAGTAATATTGCTGGAACTGAATTTATCCTCAAGTTTTGTTGGGTAACTTCACATGGTGGAGCCTGTTTTCAGAAATTCTCACCAAAACAACACCGATATAGAGACTGTATTTATATAGCATGTATCATGGTGAGAGGTAGGTAAAAAAAATTAAAAAGACAACTCAAGTCCAAGGATAAAAAAGCGTCCATTTGTGGTGTATATAATGGTGCCAGGACTGGAAAAATGGCAGTGTAGAATCCTGAAGACATTGGTTCATAGGTAGGTACTAGGCTATTGGCCCTAGGGTCTATATAATCCTAACCTAAAAGGTACCGTGGCTTTCGCCACCCAAGAAAATTATTTTCTTGTGCCCCTGTCAAGCAGAGCCACAGAAGTGATCCCTGGGGTGAATTTCCTATCCCCCATCCAGTCATCAATATTTTTCTTGGAGTGCTAATGAGGAGCTTTGTTTGATATTGATAGCTAGTTTGTTCCAGAGTATGAGAAGAAACATTCCTGCAACAGGGTTAGGCTATGCTCGGGGAGGGAGGCTCCCCTATTCTAGAAGGAAGAAGCAGTCCACAAAAACTGACAGGCTAAAAAGAGCCATAAAGAGTGTGGATTGCTGAGGATAAGGAAATAGTTATGCATTGTTACTATTATGCAAGAAGCCCAGAATTTCCAGATAGAAAATATTCAGAAAGGTTAAGAGAGAAATTAGAGGAAAGAAAACTACTTGCACAAGAAAAAGTTTCAGAAACTTCAAATTCAAATATGCATTCATTAATAGAGCAGACCCATGCAAAACATTATTTAGATGAATAAACTTTGGACCATCTTGAAAAAGAAGTGAAATAAGTGTGAAAATACAAATAACAAAATCCAGAGCTTCTTGAAAAGTATAAAAAGAAGCATGTACATGGGAAAGAAAAAGATATCTGATATAGTGCAATATTTATGCAAAGGAGAAAACAAAACTAATCAATAAAAAGCAGATTCAAGGATATTTGAAGAGAAATACAGGCAAAGGCACCCAGTTATGGAAAATTTTGCAATACAATTAATAAGGAAACAAAGGAGGAATGTAGAGAAGAATAGTAAGGAAGAATTTATGGACTACATGGGAAGTGAAGAAAGTCCAACACAGGTGGTGTCACAGTGTGGTGGAACACTGAGTCCCCAAATTAAGGAGAAATAGGTGGAGCAGGAGATATCTGAAGAAGAAACATGGACATGGGAAAGAAAGAGATGTGTTATGGTGTGCTGTTTATACAAAAGAGAAAGCAAAATTTGTTAATATAAAAACCAGCACCAAAGATATTTGAAGAGAAATACAGACACCCAGGTATGGAAAATTTCACAATACAAAATCAGAAAACAAAGGGGGAAAGTAGAAAGGAAGATTAATAATGGAGACATTAAAGAAACAGAAACTGACCTTACGGATTACTTGGCAAAGTGAAGGATATAGTGTAGAAAATCTAAGAGTTGAGGCCATGCCATGAATGAACAATGAGACTCCTAATTAAGGAGAAACAGGCAGAGCGGGAGGCATCTGAAGATTCAACATGATGATGCTGTGGAGCCTTTGTAGGAAACCAGTACAAAAGTTCAAGTTGTACAGCAGGGGAGGAGTTGGAAACTCTGGCAACTATGACACAGGCAACGTTATGCAGCGATTGAACAATGAGTTCCCATATGAAGGAACAGCACATGATGCTGGATGCAGCCGAAGAGGATATGTCACAGGAAGATGTTCTGCAACTTTCTGTAGTTTGCCCACAAGAAACAGAGAGCAAAGAATTTCCTCTCAGTTTAGAAGAAAATTATTTAAAGAAAAGAGTTATTTGACTTAATGGAGACACACAGACATATTAGGACTGATGAAAGCAAGCGACTACAGAAAGTAAATAAAATCAAAAATGTTAGAATTCTGATAAAACAGATGAACACACTAATCAGGACTATTAAGAGAAATTCAAATGATGTAACAGAGTAAGGGAAAGGAAGGGAAGAAATCAAATGCCATCATGGAAGTAGCGAATAATAAACTTTAAAGCAGTTAAGGCAAACATTGTCACTGTTGGACAAATATTACATATGGAACAGATCATCAAAAATACTTAGAATGATCGACATGGTAAAATCAATGCACAGCATAAAAACAGACCAGATCCTATTGTACACTATTGCAAATAATAAACTAAAGATATCACCACAGGCAGAAAAGCTTAGAAGTTATGCAGCTGAATATAAAGGAAAATTACAACATAAGCAATTTGTAGATGACCCAAAAAGTTTCATAGTCAATTTGGAAATAAAAGGAATAGAAACACCACCAAAAAAAAGAAGAAATGGATACATTTTGGAGAAATATTTATGAAGACCCTGTGGAACATAAAGATACTGAGTGGATAGAAAAATTAAAAGAAACTATAAGTAGTTCAAACATTGAGGATATGAAGTTGGGTGAAGGAATGACGAGAGAAATTGAAACAAAACTAAGAAAAGCTCTTATGTGGAAAATCCCAGGCCCAGATGCAGTGCCTCACTTTTGGCTAAAAGTGTTAATATCTTTACATTAAAATGTAGCCCTGATTAAGAATTACTTTTAAGTGCATCTCAGAGAGACAGACCTGGTTAACAGGAAAACCTACAACCCATCCTAAAAATTATACACCAGTAATCTGTCTTCTGATGCTCTACAAAATGTATAGTGGAATTAATGCAGACAGAGTTGATAGGCATTTAGAAAAAGACCCAATTTTAACAGTAGAACGAAAGGGTAAAAAGGAAGTCGTATGGTACAAAGGAGCATTTGATGCTAAATAAAGCCATAATAGAGAATTATAGGAAGAATCCAAGTATGGCATGGATAGATTGGTAAAAAACTTTTGTCAACATTTCACATTCATGGATAAAGGAGTGCTTACAGAGTTATAAGATGCACTCAATATTGATCAGTTACTTTGTTGAATATTATAATAATACCTATTTTTAATTACTTGTATAAAATTGTTATGATATTTCTCTTATATGTTAAAACAATAAACCTGTTTTGAAAAAAAAAATATTGATCAGTTATATTACATAGACCATGAAACAGTGGCAAACCACTTTACATCTAAGCCATGGCAATGGGCAAATTATTATCCCAGGGATAAAAAAATTCAAAGGGTGATATTTCAGGGTGACTCTTTTCACCGCTGCTTTTATGTCTTGCCCTTAACCCATTAAGTTGACTGCTTAACAGATTAGGCCATGGTTACAATTTTAAATACTTTTCATCTATTTTTTTATTTATGACTTTATAGTTCATCAGATGAGTTGAAAGCTCATCCGCAAGTGGTTAAAGCTTTCTGAGATGACATAAGAATCTCATTTTGTCTTGACAAATGTGCAGAAGTAACATTTAAAGCAGGTAAGTTGCAGCACCAAGAAAATATCCATCTTGGACAGGAATGTGGAACTTGAACAGGAAGGAGTGCATAAATATTTGTGAAATGAATGATCTGCAATAAAACAAATGCAAATGAAACTCAGTAAAAGATACTTTAGAAGACTAAAACTAGTATTGAAAACAGCCCTGTCATTTAGGAACAAAGTCCAAGATATAAACTAATTTGCTGTTCCTGTTCTTACTTACAGTTTTGGGTTGATTGGTATTTGGATCACTTGGACAGATTAAACGAGAAAAAATGCTTCATGGTTATCAGATGACCTACACAAATCGGTGTATACCAAGATTTTATATTCCTTGCTCTGAAGGAGGTATGGGCCTCCTCAGAATTGATTTCATGTATAAATCTGCATACGTATCTGCTGATCTCACCAGATCCCAGCATAGTGAAAGTTTTAAAACATGAGAAGTCTAAGATGACTCCTTGCTTAGTTTAGCAGAAGTATATCAGTGTGAAGCGGGAGTGGAAATCAGACCAGAAGTACATAAAGTCAGTCAGCAACTGAATGTGCCAAAAAAAACAAAAGAAAGAATACAAGAAGAAGGATCAGATGCAAAGGAAATAAATGTGGAAACAGAATAAATATTGTGGCAAGTACAGACATCTCCTGAAACAGCCTCATGCCAATCAGGTATGACACAGGATTAGTTTAGGAGAGGTGAATCAAACCAAAAGATGAAAGGTTAATAATAGCGGCCCAGGATTGTGGATTTCGCACATGTTGGTGTAAAAAGCCCATTGAAGATGTGGGAGAAATCCAAATATAGGATCTGTAAAACGGAACTGAAAACAGTTGCACATCTTGTTGCTGGGTGTGATAAACTCATGGCAGAGAACCTGTGTACTGAAAAGCATAATATGTCAAGACTGTTGCATTGGGGATTACAATATTTAAGTAATTGAGAAGCATTGGAAACATGAGCCCCAACGCTTTATAGAGATTAATGAAATTTATATTACACGGGATAACCTAAGCCATTACCAACTGTTCAGAAAGCAGATGCCAGAAAACCAGATATAGTAGTCCATGAAAAGAAGGCAAACATAGGGAGATCAGAGTCATAAAATATCAGGATTTGCAGGCAAAAACGAGATTAACATGGAAGAAGGATACCCAGACAATTCCAGTAATAATAAGAACAATGGGTCTCATAAAAAATAATTTAGTCATATTCACATCTGCTTTATGCTTATCAAATGATATATAAAACAAGTAACTGCATATGACTTACAGAGGTCAATTCAGGGCACATTGCAGGTGCTGCGAAGAGCACTTTTGGCTAAGACAAACAATACTGATTTCATGAACTTTACTTATACCTTGACTTAGGAATGGGGTCCATTCCTGTCATAGTATTAGAAACATGAAACACTTGGAGAAATTAAACCATGAGAAACTTTACTCTGTACACTTACTTAGTATAATTTTATCGTCTCATTTTTGTATAATAATAAGTGTAAAACTCTGGTGTCTGGTATTATTCACTGACTGCAGTGGTCAGTGAGTTATGAGAGAAGGTGCAGGTATAACAGACAATAGCAGGAGCGTTTAGTAAAATGAGAAATAATTGAGATGGATGGAGGTATGTTTGTGTTGGGAGAGGCCTCGGGATGAGGTGGAAAAGCACCACATGACACCAGAATCTTTAAATGATTATTTGGATGCATTTAAGAAGCTAATAAAGCAACAAGTCTAGAATCATGATGCGTTTTTTGAATAATAAGAAAAATGAAACTGTAAAGTTTGGCGTTATCGTCTAATGGTAATGATCTGTGATTTATAGGAGCAGGAACAAAAATAAGAGGATGCATCAGGGATGTTCTGTTCATTAAGGGACAAGTAAGAGATATGTTGGTGTGTGGATTTGAATATGTTCATGTGTGTGGCAGAAATGGGTGGGTGCCTGTACGTGTACAGTGCATGGGATGCCAGTGTTGACCTCCACAGGAATGTATTGATTGTGACTCATGGTAGTCACTGGTGATCTAGAGGCATACAGATTAGCCATTAATGAGATCTTTCCTCTTTGCAGCTAAAATATCTTTGAATCACATTGTTCTGCATTGCAAAATGGACTTTTTTGTCCACAGCTCTTACCACTGGTAGTGGAGTTCTTTCTAAATTCTAAGAGTTTATTTTTTGTGCTTTATTTATTTTTATTTGCATTTATTAACTGTTGTAAAGTACTGATTCACATTCACTTATTCAGACTCAGCCCAGCAATACTATCTGGTTAGAGTCTAACAGTGAGGAAGTCCAAAGGAATCAATTCCCTTTATTTCAGTTCTTCTGGACTGTCCATTGTTGAGCATCAGTTTATTTTGTGTACCACATATGAATTTTTAGTTTATTTTCTACATTTCATATGAATTTAAGGTTTATGTTCTATTTCAAGTTTTCTCGATTATTCATTGCTGCCAGTTGTTTATTTTATCCGCATCATATAAATTTGGTTTATTTTTCAGCTCTTCATTTCTTCTGGACTCTCCATTGCTAAGCATTTTTAACCTCCTGTGAACTTTTACATTTCCTGGGCATTCTGTTGAGTACTTTTAGTTACAAGACTGTTTAATATTGATTTATTTCTGCTTTTATTGTTTGTTAACTTCAAATTTCATGTAAATGTCAGTGCGGTCAGCACATTCTTGTGGTTTTCATGCTTCTGTCTCCTAGGTGCATCTGGTTAAGAGACCGGAAGGTGTACACATATATGATTATTAGTGCAGCATTCCTGAGATTTGTTTTAACTATAATGTGTTATATGCTGTAATTTTGTACATTACTGCACTAAAAAAAATCTACTGCTTACATGTTGAAATGGTTACATAAGTAAATACTGTGCTTTGTTTTATTTTGTTATAACAGCTCTCGTCAATCCAGAGTCATCAGGGCATCACTTCTCTATGCCAAAGGGTCACTAAGGGTTTAATACATTTTGCTAATGTTAATATTTGCTGAGTTTGTGCCTCTAGACATCCTTTTCCAGGAATGAGAATCGCTGTTGCCATACAGTTAAATCACTGCAGGCAGATTTCCTATGGAAGATGGTGATTCTGAAGTTTGATATTTGGATCTGAGCCCATCCATGAAGAATATTATGCACTACAGAAGCAAAGTATATT
The DNA here is from genome assembly GCF_019279795.1 of Protopterus annectens. NCBI lineage: Eukaryota > Metazoa > Chordata > Ceratodontiformes > Protopteridae > Protopterus > Protopterus annectens. The sequence goes on from NC_056739.1 coordinate 1,798,751,408, forward strand.
ATCCATGTGGGCTTAGTGTAAAACTTAAATAACATCCACTAATGCACCTAGATCAGCCCATTTTCCTTTCCTGTATTCAAACCAAAGACATTGTCTCAGGTATCTTATCCCAAGTTTTAAAAACCTTGAGAAGGAACCTTCCCCTCTATGGCTGGAATGTTGATGTGACAGAAAGTGAAATACTGGTTCACTATCTTCTAGATTTCTGAGTGTCCTACTTAATATTCAGAGACCCTACAGAGGAGTTATAGGGGTGCAAATTGTATATTAAAGTGAGACCTTATCTTTCCTAAGAGATTCTTCTAACACAAGGTGTACTTAACAAGGCTTCCTGCTTTCCACAACTGTATTTGTCTTGTTACAGAATCACCAGCTATAATTATATGAGATCCTGATGAATATTAAAAGGCTAAGATAAACCAAGTTTCATAGGAAAGGTGTACTAAACAGAGCATGTGCCTCTGGCACCAGTTTGTATGGGCTGTCACACGTTAAAAAAACTATTTTCACAGCTTCCAATCTGTCATTAAGTGATTACTGTCGTTTATAAGTAACTTGTAAACTGTCAGACTTCTATTTTTTTTTTTTTTTTTTTTTTTTAATGATCAACTATTTTTGCAAACAAAAGTGTGAACTGTTATTTTTTACAGGTAGTTAAACCTCGGGTATAATCTGATTGATGATCTTTATGAGGTGATGTGTGTCTTGCTAACCATTCACCTGAGAGGACACGCACTCACACTTTTTACCTCCTACACCTGTCTCTGTAATGCCTGTTATCAACATCAGTCTAAACAAACTGCAAGTGTGTGTGCGAGCATTTGTATGTGTGAGATGCAGACATTTGTACTTCAGAATTTTGCGGCCTGTACTTAGTTATTTGTTAATTTGGTGCATCATTAACTATATCATCATATCCACTAAAAAAGCAGTACTGGATAGACATTTAAGCCCAGGTGAGTTTTCAAAGACCCCCCTCAAGACTGCAGAGACAGAACCACATATACACTTACTTTAATGTAAAATAACTTCTTCAGAATCTTAATTCACATATTAATGTGCAGGATTTGGTAAACCCTACACGTCTTGCTAAAACTATGTGCATGTCGTGGCATGATGTACACACTGTAGTGCTTAGATTTGTATTCAGTAGTTGGCTCCACACGATGTGTAGAGCCGCACAAACATGCTTAACATCGCGGCATGTCAATCACTGAATAAGCAACTGAATTGTATGCTAATGAGCCAATCCAAGATGGCAGAAATATTCAATAAGCTGTAAAGTAATCGTGTGCACTCAGTGTAGCCTTTTGCCTTGTACTCCAAATCCTATTGAAATAAAGCCACAGAAACTACATAGCAAAAAAAGAATGCCGGGAGCTGCTGATGCATTTTTGCAATGTGTATGTGGAGCAGGCTCAAGTCTGTGCTGCTGCTGTTGATAGACCAAGGAGAAAGGTATTTAGGCCCCGTTTAATTTTTCATGATCTACATGAGGTGGAAATAGTAGAGTGCTACAGAGTGGTTAGAGACACTCCAAGAACTCTACAGTCTGTGTTGTCCTCACCTAAGATTAAGGGCAAACCGAGGGGAACCAATACCTGTGGAGACCAAGGTATGTGTAGCACTTAGAATTATAGCTACAGGTGCCTTTTACTGATCCACAGGGGACGTGCTGGAGGTGTCACAGGCATCAGCATCTGGGATCCTGCACAAATTCTTGATTGCTATGCTACACCATGACAATGATTATATATATTTTCCCTTACCCCCAAGGACAGAGCTAGAACTATGCAAGATTTCTACCCCATAGCACACTTTCCTGAAGTCTTGGGTGCCACAGACTGCATGCACATTGAGATCATCTGGGGAACAGGGAAGGGTCTACGTCAGCAGAAAGGGATTCCACTCTATTAACTTCCAGTTCCAGGTCATCCTAAACGTGTGTGTACTGGCAACAATTATTTCCATACCTGGCACTATTTACAGCTGTACCAGAAGTTTTCCGGAGGTGATGTCCCATAGAGACATTTACTGGGGGATGCAGGCTATGCACTCGAACCATGGCTGATGACACCCATCAGAAATGCACAAGCACCCACAGAGGTATGCTGTAATGAGGCACACGCTCAAACATGAAATATCATAGAGCATGTGTTTAGGCTGTTGAGGTCACAGCTTCAGTGCCTAGATACATTGGGGGGGGGGGGCTGTGCAATTATGATCCCAGTACTTGTGCAGACATTATCACAGTCTGTTCCATCCTACACAGTATCATCCTGTGAAAACAGCTGCAGCAGGAACTCCAAGGGCTAGGAGCAGATGTTCCACCACCATTAGCTAGGTCACAGCCACATGTAGGTGAGCAGTCAGAGGTGGATCCCCCAGCATGTATGGGTGTAGGTAGAAGTAGGCATACAGAATTTGTCTTCACCCTGCCCAAGAGGCAACTGACAGCGCACATGCTTACCACCTACGTGGTACACCTTTCATCCTATGCACATAACATACAGTAAGATTGATGCTAGGCAGTGGTCACAATCTTTACATACCCAGGTAATGGCTCTGTACTGCTAGCATCAGACAGACTCGGGCCCAAATTACAACAGTTGTAACTGCAGGACTATCAAGGTAAGAAATGAACCTTTAAAAGAAAAATGAATGTGTAACAACATGAATGAATGGTTGATAACGTCATATTTTTACTTGTAAATGTGCCTTAGTCGAATGTGTGTGATTTGTCCAGCAGTGACATCAGTATGTGACATGACTGACTTCTGTAATATATATTTATGCAATCTAAC